>NW_015165855.1:528352-653136 GCF_001447785.1 Gekko japonicus | reverse complement strand
GCGACTGAACAACAACAACAAAGAGACAGGGTGTGTTCAGATGGGCAGCTAGTCCTGCCATTATCCCGGCTCTAATTTGATCCTGATTTTTTAAATCCATCATTGCACGACCAGACAGCCCCTTGTGAATTGTCTTACTGTGCGCTGCCTCCACTGTGAATTGTCCAGACAGCATCCACTGAAGGAGGCATGCACAGTGAGGTTTTTTTAAGGAAGTTTGTGCAAGCACAATTGCGTCCTTGTTTCTCCGCGCATGCGCTTAATAGAGTTTTTTTTAAGATGGCGACCGTTCAGGATGGTCTGACGTCAGACCATCCTGAACGGGCGCCATTTTTTAATTGCGCGCTGTAACAATCAGACGGGGGAAAGTCTGTGAATGGCCCGTCAGGAACTGAAAACTCCAGTTTACTTTTTTTAATACGGCTCCAAAGCGTGGCAAAACAGGATGCTCACGGATGAGGTACGTTTCCCAGATGTTGCTGTCTGGAAATTACATTTAAATCCACCAGGCACTCGTGCATGGTGCAGATCTAAAGAGCCGTCTGAATGCACCCACAGTAAACCAAAGCATATGATAGAATCGTGAAATCGGGAGTAGTCAAAATCATGCTGAAATCATGATTTATCATTACCACCTTCTGATCTAGTGGATCATTAAGAGGAAGGAATTCTAAATCTCTGGCAATTCTGACATAATTTACTGTTTGAAAAGTTCGCTGTTTGCTGGCCACTAATAAATCAACCTGATTTTGTTTAAATGCTGGTAGGAAAATATTTTAGTAATTGGTCAAGCATCTTACTATGCATTGAAATAAGTCAGTGGTAGGGTTCTTTGATTATGAATATTAATTTGGGTATTCTTGAACAACTGAATTTTGTGGTGTTGTGGTAGTGGGTCCCTATTGGGGAGAAAGGTGTGGTAGAAATGAAGTAAATAAATAAGTATAATGCCAAGCCTACTAGGGATAAAGTTTAATTTTTCAGTATGGCATATTGAGTTATTGTTTTCTTTTCCTATGCTTTTTTTTCCTTTGCTTGTTTTGTACATTTCTCATCCATTCATCCCTGTGGCTACATAAGCATCCTCTCCGCATACTGCTAGACATTTGGTTTTCTGCTTTGTTCACTGACTCATTTCTAATTCTTTATTAAAATTTGAAATGAAATAATTTTGGGTTTCTTCAGAACTACCTGATTTGTGTGTTTCTTGGAAGGTATAAAGAAGGACATGGTTCTTTATGTGCCCAAGAGTGTGTGATTTGATTTTAGCCTGCCAGGTGGTGAAAAAGTGAGAGGTATACTTTACTTTCTTGCTATATTTAATTTAGCATGTATGTTTTTGTTTTGTTTTCTCTGTGTAAGTTTTGTTACTTAACATTATGCATTTTGCCCTGATTTGTTCAAAACTTATGTACTACTAGTAAGTCCCTCCTGGGTACTACACTACATAACCTTGCCTGATTCACATGACAGCCTGTTTTCTGTGAGCAGATCCAGACAGGTGGGATAACATTTAAATGATGTAAGCATTTGCACCATATTCCATCTGTTTACAGGATCAGTGAAAAACGGTGCCTCTTCATTACACAGTTATTTTAGTACAACAATAATCAGAAATACTTATGACATAATTTTGACATGAATCAAGTGTTCATCCCAAAAAGACACAAGTATTTTATAATGGGAGGTATGAAACCAGAAAAATGTCTACTTCTGCTTCATTGACTATGCTAAAGCCTTTGACTGTGTGGATCACAACAAACTATGGCAGGTCCTTAAAGAGATGGGAGTACCAGACCACCTCACATGTCTCTTGAGAAACCTGTATAAGGGCCAAGAAGCGACAGTTAGAACCGGATATGGAACAACTGATTGGTTCAGCATAGGAAAAGGAGTACGACAAGGATGTATATTGTCACCTTGCTTATTTAATATATATGCAGAGTACATCATGCGAAATGCTGGCCTGGATGAATCACAGGCGGGAATTAAGATTGCTGTGGAAAAGATCAACAACCTCAGATATGCAGATGATACCACTCTAATGGCTGAAAGTGAAGAGGACCTAAAGAGCCTCTTGCTCAGAGTAAAAGAGGAGAGCGCAAAAGTGGGCTTGAAGCTCAACATCAAAAAAACTAAGATCATGGCATCCGGCCCCATCACTCCTTGGCAAATAGAAGGGGAAGTCGTGGAAGTAGTGACAGACTTCACGTTCCTGGGATCCCAGATCACCGCAGACTGTGACTGCAGCCATGAAATTAAAAGACGCCTGCTCCTTGGGAGGAAAGCGATGGCGAACCTAAACAGCATGATAAAAAGTAGAGATCACCCTGCCAACAAAAGTCCGCATGGTCAAAGCAATGGTATTCCCAGTAGTCATGTATGGCTGCGAGAGTTGGACTATAAGGAAGGCCGAGCGCCGAAGAATAGATTCTTTTGAACTATGGTGCTGGAGAAGACTCTTGAGAGTCCCTTGGACTGCAAAAAGATCAAATCAGTCAATCCTAAAAGAAATCAACCCTGACTGTTCCCTGGAAGGCCAGATAATGAAACTGAAGCTCAAATACTTTGGCCACCAAATGAGAAGGGAGCACTCCCTGGAGAAGACCCTGATGCTGGGAAAGATTGAAGGTCAAAGAAGATGGGGACGGCAAAGGATGAGATGGTTAGACAGTGTCATCGATGCAACGAATATAAAATTGAGCCAACTTCAGAGGACGGCGGAAGACAGGAGGGCCTGGCGGGAGATGATCCATGGGGTCGCGAAGAGTTGGACTCGACTGTGCGACTGAACAACAACAACAACAAATGAAACTAGAATTTTGATTAAAAGTGTCTGCAGTACTTGGTTTATCCTCTGGGTGCCGCTGTTCACCCATGTTCAGAGATGCATCCAGTCTTGCCTTGCTGTTCAAATACAAAAACAGACAGATCAGATTTTCACTGACTGATCCGGCATGAAACCAAAGAGAGACAATCTGCAGCAGAATATTTGCAGGCATTCTTGGTAACGTACGGCTGAAGATAAAATCCAAATGCCTTTGTGAAATGGGGAAGATGAGCACGGGAAAAAGATCCCAGCATTCAGCCAGAAGAGGCTTGATTTTCTTCATGATGATTACAATATTGGAGGTTTCTGGACAGATTCAGTACTCAATTCCTGAAGAAATGCAGAAAGAATCATTGGTGGGGGATATTGCAGTAGACCTGGGAATGGACATGAAGGAAACAGGCAACAAAGTCCGCATTGGTTGTGGAGGTAGGATCCAATATTTTGCTTGGAATTATGAAACTGGCCGTTTATACACTGCAGAAAGAATAGACAGAGAGGAGATCTGTGGCAGAACACAGAAGTGTCTGTTGAAGTGTGATGTGATTGTTGAAAATAAAATGAAAGTGTATGCAGTCGAAGTGGAAATTACAGATATAAATGATAATGCTCCCCACTTCCCACCCGGAGAACAAGAACTGACTATCAGTGAGACTTCTGCTCCAGGATCTCGATTCCCCCTGCCTGAAGCTCAAGATCCAGACCTAGGCATAAATTCTATACAGAACTACCAGCTCATTGGCAGTAGCCATTTTGCTTTGGCTGTTCAAATGGGAGAAAATGGTGCCAGACATGCAGAGCTGGTTTTGGAAAGCTCTCTGGACAGGGAGGAGCAGTCAGAGTATGAGCTAATCCTTATAGCATCTGATGGGGGCGATCCAATCCGATCTGGAACCGCTCAAATTCAAGTCAGTGTTCTAGATGCAAACGACAATGCTCCAATTTTCAGTCAATCTGTCTATCAAGTGAGTGTCAAAGAGAATTTCCAGACAGGATCCACAGTCTGCACAGTAACCGCCACTGATAAGGATGAAGAATTAACAAAGAGTTAAATTATTCCTTCAAAAAAATTGGAGAGACTGCTTCACAAATGTTCGTCCTAAATTCCACTACAGGTGAAATAACATTAGCAGGGATCCTTGACTATGAGGAATTGCCTCTTTATGAATTTGAGGTACAAGCAAAGGATGGAGGAGGGTTGTTTGACAGAGCCAAAGTACTGATAACAGTTACTGATGTGAATGACAACATACCCCAGATAGAAGTAACTTCACAAGTCAACTCAGTGTCTGAGGATTCACCAGCAGGGACAGTCATCGCCCTTTTAAAGATACACGATCAAGATTCTGGAACCAATGGGAAAGTCTCTTGTTCCATTGACACCAACCTGCCTTTTCAGCTGGAGAAAACTTACAATAATTACTACAGTCTGGTGACAGAGAGCGCTCTGGACAGGGAGCATATGCCGTTTTACAATATCATCATTGGCGTCACTGATCATGGGATGCCTCCACTTTCAACCAGCTGCACACTCTTACTCCAGATTTTAGACACAAATGACAATCCTCCCCTCTTTACAGAAACAACCTATGCCTGCTACCTGATGGAGAACAACCCAAGAGGATCGTCTGTTTTCTCACTCAAGGCAGATGATCCAGATTGGGAGGAGAACTCCAGAATAACTTATTCCATCATAGAAAGTCAGATGGATGACTCCTTCTCCTCCTCCTATCTCTCCATTAATTCTGAGACTGGGGTAGTCTATGCCCTGCATTCCTTCGATTATGAAGACTTGGTGGAGATACATTTCCAGGTCAAGGCTCGGGATGGAGGCTCCCCACCACTCAGCTCCAATATCTCAGTGACTCTCTTTATTTTAGATCAGAATGACAATGCCCCCCAGATCTTGTACCCTTCTGTCCCCATCGATGGCTCCACTGGAGTAGAGTTGGCCCCCCACTCTTCTGAGCCTGGCTACCTGGTCACTAAGGTGGTGGCAGTGGATGCAGACTCTGGCCAGAATGGATGGCTCTCCTATCAGCTACTCAAGGCCACAGAGCCAGGGCTCTTCTCCATAGGACTCCACACTGGGGAGATCAGGACGGCCCGTTTCCTTCTGGACAAGGATGCTCTCAAGCAAAGCCTGGTGGTTTTAGTGAAGGACAATGGGCAGCCCCCTCTGTCTGCCTCAGTCACAGTCACTGTGGTGCTGGCCGACAGCATCCCTGAAAGCCTCTCTGATATTAGCAGCATCCCAGCTCCTGCAGACCCCCAGTCGGACCTCACCTTCTACCTGGTGGTTGCTGTGGCTTTTGTCTCCTGCTTGTTTTTCACCTTCCTCCTTGTTTTACTGGCACTCAGACTTCACAAATGGAGGAATTCTCAGTTATGTGATTCTGCAAGCATGAATTTCAGTGGCGTCCCAGTTTCACAGTTTGTGGGTATTGATGGAGTCCGAGCATTTCTTCACTCTTATTGCCAAGAAATTTCACTCACCGCAGACTCTAGGAAAACCAAATGCACATTTCCCAATGCAGATAATTCCAATGCACTAACTGATCAACAGATAGAGGATCCCATCCTCATTGTGGAAGACATTGGTACTGGGAATCAGGCCTTTGTCCAGGTAAGCGAAGAATATGTGATTTATGTGTTGCATTAAGCTCTTAATTTCTTCATGTCCAGGCTGGTTTTTTTTTAATTTCTAGTATGTTTATCAGCAGATGTGCCAAAATATTTTTAAATAGATTCAGTTAACATACATTCAATGTTCTTTAATACTATATGGAAATAGCATCATTGTTATTGTAGAAAGTGCAACATCTAAGCGATCAGTGGTGAGGAAGCATAATGCAGGACCCCGAAGGTAGTTGGTACTGCGTTATGGCAGCTTCCCCAAGATGGGACTCCTTTCAGAGGCTGTGTTCAAACATATTGCCACTCCATCCCACCTTTCACTGAGTTGGGGGAAGGGGCAGGTTTTGGAGGTGTCCCCATGCATGGGGAGGTGTTTATCTGTTCCAATGCTGGGCATGTAGGAGTGTCACTACTGGGGGGCAGGGAGGGAGGGCTTAAATGGTCCACCAGGGCCACCCTCGATCTTTCATCATGCAGCAAAAGGTTATGTCAAGCATACTTGGCCCTTGGGCAGGGATTTAGAAGAAATATTCATTTGCTCATTTTTTTCTAGCTATTAGTTTTTTTTATTTATCATTTTTTGAAATTTTACAAATTATAATGCAAGTCAATATAGATGTTATGCAATAATTATTACACAGCAAAACTATTAAATAGATATAATAAAAATTGCAGAATAATATAAAACTACTTAAAACTATACTACACAAACTAACATAATCAACAATACCTAAACAATTGAAACTTTCCATTGTCAGTCACTACAATATACCACCCAATACACCAGCCATGAACTATACAGATCACCCACTGGGGAAACACAAAACAGAAATTAAGGATTTCAGCAAAGTCAGAGCCAGACAACATGCGATTCATATTTAGTCACCTCATTAGTGATTTTTTTCCATCAGGTATATATTGCATAACTTACGGTGCCACAAGCCCATCGTAGGCACCTCCACTCTTTTCCAAACTGTAGCTGTAGCTGTTTTTGCTGCTATTAAAAGCAAGGCAATCAGTTTTTACCAGACCTTTGGAATTGATTCTTCTGGCCACAAGTTTATAAACAATGTTTCCAGCGCCATAGGTACAGTTACTCCATTAATTATATACTCCTTTTTTGCCCATTTTTTAAACTGAAAACATAACCAATTAATATTGTATTTCTGTTTACTGTCTTTAACTTAAACAATTCTCCTTTACTCCATTTTATTGAAACAATAACACTGTCAGGTACTTTAGCCTGAGAAATTATGAGGACTAAAGTTACCTTGTGAACCATGATTTTGTGTGGATTTTAAACTGAATGTTGACCCAGACATAGCAAAGTCTATCGGATATCAGATAGAAGAACAGAATAAATGATAAATTAGAGTGATGACCAATAAGAACCACAGCCATCAGCCATAGGATCTGGGCACACACTGTGCTGAATAATAACCACTTCACTCCATTCTCCTTTCAAAGACTATGTCTAAGCGCATATCTCCAGATTACAAAAAAAAAAAAAGCCGCGCCTTACACCCGTGCATCCGGGCCAACGGTGTGAATGCTCCCTTGCGCCTCCTCCTGGTATGCTCCCGCATCAGTCGCTGCAGTGTGAACGGGAAAAACCGGAACAGTTTGTTCAGGCTCTTTTTTTGCCACTACTCCCTCCTGCTTCACACTGCCAGTCTGAACTCGGCCACAGTTACCCTTTACAATTATTTATTGTATTCAGATAAATGTTTTGTTCTAATGGTGGTTCATCTGATTAGCTTCTGTAAATTTTATCTGAACCCCCTCATGCACATAAGGTTGCAAAACTATTATGCTAAAAAAAACTTTAGGGTCCCCCCCCCCCCGCATTGTCATTGGATTGTGCTATTGCAGGCAAACCCAGGCCAAGCTTCCATTGTTCCTGGCTAAATGTTTCTCTTTCTCCCTCTCATGATAAGGTGGACAAGAGCTATGTCTTGGGGGTTGGACTAGATGATCCCAGAGGTCCTTTCCAACTCTATGATTCTAGGCCTTCTTCCTTCCCCAAAACTGAAACCGACTAGAAGTACATTTCATTTCCACTAGAATCCAGTCCAGTCCAAGCACCAGGTCATTGCTGGGAGTGGGAGGGATGGTGTAGGTAGGTATTATAGTCAGTTCAGGCAGAGAGGTGGAGGAAGAGGCCAGAGGACCGGGGATTTCAGCACACTGGGAATGAGACTGAAATAAGTAATAGCGATAATTTATTTTATTTTTTTATTTAAAGTTTTTCTTTTTATTTTGTCATAACATAAGTTACATAAGAATCATGTACAATAACAGTAACATCGATCCATTAATAAAGTGTGTAACATCAAAAGTCTGAAAAATTACAGTAATTTGTATCACAGTTAAAAAATATACATTCCACTCTGATCTCATAAGTACTACTCTTATTTCGCTATCCTTTTTTCCTATAGATATTTGCCTAGTGTTTTTATCACTAATTTGTACAAGATGTATAAAACAGAAAGTACAGTATAAGTTCGTTTTCAGTATCACAAAAACATTTACATCCATCTCTGAAAATGCTGCCAGGAAGAGGGCAAGAAATCTTCTGAGGCTAAGAATTCTAAACTAGGGTTCCATTTTTCCATTATAGGTTTGTCTACTGGTTTATGTGCTGTCTTATTTAATTTGTTAGTCATAGAGTCCATGAGGAATTGAGCCCACATCTTTTGATACCATAACCTTATTGTGGGGGGATTTGGATCTTTCCAACAAGTAGGAATCGCTGTGCGAGCTGCATAAATCATGGCATCCAAGGTCTGCTTGTGAATATGTTTTTCGATGTACAATGGCCAATGTTTAAGAAAGAGATTTTCAGGATTCAATGGAATTTCAATCCCTATGGTTTCACATACCAATTGTTGTATTTCATCCCAAAATTTTGCTATCTTTTCACATTCCCACCAACAGTGAGCAAATGTGCCTATCTTGTCAAAGTTTTTCCAGCATTTAAGAGAAATCGTTGGTTGTATGTGAGAGAGACGTTGAGGGGTCAGATACCATCTCGTTAAAATGTTAAAATCCTGTAATTCTAACGGAATAGAACATGGGTATGGATGTCTTGTCTCCCATACTTCCCTCCAAAAGTTCTGGTCTAGTTCATTCTTGCAGTCCTTTTGCCAAAGTTTTTGGTAGGGAAGTATTTTCGGAGCATTGGCAGTATTCAATAGATGGTATGTCGCAGATATCAGATAGCTATAATTTATGTAGAATTATTTCCTTCATTTTTTACATAAAATATTTTACAAAGCTATTTTTGTTTAGATTGTTTTAAATCTAATGAAGAGCCACTTCACTCAGTTTTCAAACTTCTGTTTTCAAGAACTACTCGACTTTTACTTATGGATTACGTAAGGACCAGCCTACCTGAGGGACCACCTTTCCCCGCATGTTCCCCAGAGAGCACTGCGATCAGGATCCCAAAACTGCCTGGACCTCCCTGGCCCAAAGGAAGTCAGGTTGATGGCAGCTAGGACCAGGGCTTTCTCGTTCGTAGCTCCGTCCTATTGGAACGAGCTTCCTGCCGAGATCGGGGTCCTGTGGGACCTTTCACAGTTCTGCAGGGCCGTGAAAACAGAGCTTTTTAGGCAGGCATTCCGTTAGGAGTGGCGTCTTACCAGCAGCGCCCTGAGTGAACTCAGACCCAGCATGACCTAGCGCGGTGGCACCGCTGAATGTGTCCTTAAACTGCACTTTATTTCTAGCGCCACCGAATTTATGTTTTAAATTGATTTGTCTGTGTTTTAAATGATTTACTGTATTTTATCATTTCTAAAATGTATATTGTTCATCAGTTTGTGGAAGCCGTCCTGAGCCGGCCTTGGCGGGGAGGGCGGGGTAAAGTTAAATTGATAAATAAATAAATACATCACCCAGTCTACATCTGATATTAGGATCTATGTCTCCTAGCAGGCCTATTTCCTAGTGTGATGTAAAGAACAGTTGCCTTTCTCCTGAGGGACTGAGGGAGAAAGGTGGTAGTGGGGGGAACATTGCAAGAAAACAGCTGCCAGGAATCATCATGTAGTTTGTAGAAGTTGAAGGAAAGAGATTGCCAGGAATGGTCTAGCAACCAGCAGGAGTCCTTGGGGTCAGAGACATATAGAATGGCAGATGGCATGACATGGCATTGCATCTGGCTAAAGAGAAAGCTCTGCGTAGTTGTGGTGCTTGTAGGGAGAATAAATATGAAGCCATCCTACCTACAGTGAGGGGTATCTCAAAGCTCAAAGGAGAGCAGGTTTTGTTGGCGAGACTATGTAACTCCTGACACTCAATATCCAACATCCTCTGTTTGATCAACTGGAATGTGCCTGCTAATGGGAGCATAGTCAGTGAATCCAAAAATATACCCATGGCCTTAATTTTTTTCTCGTGTTATCTGCAGTCACCTCTGGAAATAGAAGACAGATAATGAGGGAGCTGCGGTGGCTCAAGTGGTTAAGACGCTGAACTGCAGGCTGTGGAAGGTCAGTAGTTCAGCAGTTCGAGACCCAGGTTGCCGCATGACGGAGTGAGCTCCCGTCTCTAGTTCCAGCTCCTGCCAACCTAGCAGTTCAAAAGCAAGAAATTGCAAGTAGATAAATAGGTACCACTTCGGTGGGAAGGTAACAGCGTTCCGTGCGCCTTGGTGTTTAGCCATGCCGGCCACATGACCACGGAAACATCTTCGGACAGCGCTGGCTCTTCGGCTTTGAAACGGAGATGAGCACCGCAACCCTAGAGTCGGATTCGACTGGCTTTCGAGGAAGGGAACCTTTACCTTTAATGAGGTTCAAATACACGCTGAAGATATTTTTCATCCATCTTATCTGGTCATGGGTTGAATCCTGTCTTCATGCTAACAGTCTGGATTTCTATTGCACTTTTATTAAATTAATAAATTTATTAAACAATATATTTAATTTATTAAATAATATATTATTAATTATATAAATATAAATTATATAAATATAAAAATAAAGGTGATATTTATAGGTTTGCTCACAAATGTATAATGCTAGAGAATGGGCTACATTCCCACACAGGCCCCTATGAGCTTCCTCATATCTCTATTAATGTTCACAGTGTACTGGTGCAAAGGCTCCCTGCTTTATGTAAATCATTTCTTTAATCACATTGATGCAGTGCACTACCACTTCTGTTGCTTGCATGGTAACTTGTTATTGAGGTTTTCTAGAACCATTAAAATATTGCCAGAAGATGCTTGGGCTTTGAGGAAGAAAGAGTTCTATATCTGTGGTCTCTGTGTTCAAGCTTGTTTTTTGGAGATAGCAAAAATCAGAAGGAATCTTTGGATGATCTCTGATATAGTGAGATGGATTGGGAGGGAACGTAATCAGCATACTGATAAGGAAAACAAACTAAGGCTGCGGTCACACGGAGCATTAGCCACGCTACAGAGACGGAAGATAGGCGGATTTTCCGGGCGCGATCACAGCGCCACATCTGGGAAGCGTAGAGCTCCCGTGGCTCACCTGAGGCTTCCCGCCGAAGATGCGGGGTAAATAACTAGTACAAGATGGACAAAAGGCATGAAGGGGATTGTTGGATACTCAGAAGGCAAGTACTGCTTCTTTCACTATTGTCTTTGTGCTGCTGGGCTGCTTCAGAACAGATTTCCGGAAACCGTGGGGCAAGGGTGGGCGTCTGATCGCCCGCGCATATCCCCTCGCAAAAAGGTTCCCCCCCAAGTCTCCATGGGATGCGCACAAGCACCCAACGGAGCATGCCCACACTTCAGTTTAAAAAAAAACCACAACCCCGTTTGCCACCCCACCCCGCTTCCTTGCCTGTGGTGTGATCAGCACCTCCCCCCTAACCACGGGACCTCGAGGGACCTCAACCGGTCATCTGATTGTGCAGCCGCGCATTATTTTGCTCCGGGGCAAACAGCCATGCTTCCCCCCCGCATTTTCCAGCCCATGTGACCGGAGCCTAATAAGTGTATGTATAGATACAACAGCTTACTTGCATGTTAGTAGTAGTGTATCATACAGCAAAGCTAGAGGGTCAGAGCTTCCCCCCCCCCAAAAAAAAGTCTTCTTGTAACATCTTAAGGCTAATAAATTTATTGTGTGTTCAGGGCATGAACTTAACTAGGCCAAAAAGGCCTATTTTATCAAAGCCATAAAAGAGATAATGCACAGAATAGATATGTGTCTGAGTTTGTGCCCCTGTCCACTAGGCGATAGGGAGGGTATGTTTTTTAATTAACTTCTAAAATTAAAAAGACCCCCCCCCAAAAAAACAACAACCTTGAACTGACATGTACTAAAAGTTGGGATAGTACACTTGAGTCAACAAGTTCTTTAATAACTCTATCAGGGGAATTGGGAACATAATGGCAAGCTCCACCCCTAACATACACAAGTGTTTATTCATTGTAAGTTCTGAATACAGTCTACATGCGTACAAGTGTAGGTGTGTATATCATTCTCCATGCAACTGAGAAGCCTGTTTTTGCTGTCAGTTGAAAACATCTCATTTTTAGGAAGAGTAGCACTAGGTGTGATGGGTGCCCCCAAAGAAGAAGAAGAAGAAGAAACGATTGGATTTATACCCCGCCCTTCACTACCCAAGGGAGTCTCAGAGTGGCTTACAAACTCCTTTCCCTTCCCCTCCCCACAACAGACACCCTGTGAGGGAGGTGGGGCTGAGAGAGCTCTGACAGAAACTGCTCTTTTTCAAGAACAGCTGTGCCAGAACTATGGCTTGCCCAAGGTCATCCAGCAGATGCAAGTGGAGGAGTGGGGAATCAAACCCGGTTCTCCCAGATAAGAGTCCACACACTTAACCACTACACCAAACTGGCTCTCTTTAACAAAGCAATAGCCCCATCTCTTTTTCTCTTGTAATATGAGTAAAGCATAATCTGTGTTATCACATGTCTGAGTGTGCTCAGTCTTGCAAACAGCAGCCAATGGAATGGTGTATGCGTGTATCGGGGGTGGGACCTAAGAAGGAATGACATCACCTCACATATGTTATCTATGTTATTAGAGGAGGAAACCAGAACATAAACAGGGCTGTGCTTTTCAGTGACAGCCCTGCATATCCGAATGAAGTATAATAGCAGTGCTGTGTTATACTCTCTACATTTAGCTGGAAATCTTAAAAATTGTTAGTAAGTAATTTGGGATTGTTTCCCATTCTTTTACTCTTCAGTATGCATCATTTCACTGTGTAGTGTATAGTACTGGTATTTCCAGTATAAAATTAGAAAGTAAAAATGCAATAGAGTTTTTTAGTTTGGTGGAAAGGTTGATTTCTAAAAGAAAAGAAATAAAAATTATAGCAACTGTACAAAACTATAGGATTAAGCATCCCCCCCCAGCTCTATAAAGAAAGCCAGTGTTTATCTAAGCACCAATTCAGGTATCAGCAAAATATTGGTGGGAGATCTGAGATGGAGGTAGTCTTAACTATGTATTGCAGGCAGAAGGAAGTAGGAAAATACAAACAAAGTACGCAATATGGTAATGTAAGAAACACATACTTTTCTCATTTTACTGTTTCACTGTTCTAGCTCAATTTCTACACTTCCTCTGTTGAAAGGTTTAATGAAGGTGTGTAATCTCCATATTTTCATACTCACACTTTTAATACCTGTTTGTTTTTAACAAACCCACAAGCTCACATATCCACATAAAGTCTCCGTTTCAAACTTGCAGTTCTCTGTCTGAGCCTCATAGTGTCACTGTTGGTCAACCTAGGTGGATGTCCACAAGTACCTCCCTTAATGCTGTACAGCTACAGGGGAAAAAAAACAGACCACAAACAGTAGTCTTGCTGAAAAGGACGATATTCTTCCGGTTGTACAGATTAAGAAAAAGGAGACGCTTTTTCTTCCTTATTAAGATTCTTTTTGTTCTGGTGATAGTCCTCTTCAAAACATACAGAAGAAGAAACTGTTTTTACAGAGCAAGATGGACAAAAGGCATGAAGGGGATTGTTGGATACTCAGAAGGCAAGTACTGCTTCTTTCACTATTGTCTTTGTGCTGCTGGGCTGCTTCAGAACAGATTCGTTATTCAATCCCCGAAGAGATGCCAAAGGGATCAATTGTAGGGGATCTCGCCAAGGATTTGGGATTAGACGCCAGAGAACTAGCAAAGAGCAAACTGCATGCTGTAGCTATGTCTAAAGTACAATATTTCAGTATCAATGCAGAGAATGGAAACCTCTGTGTAAATGACAGAATAGACAGGGAGGGTATTTGTGGTAAAAACCCACTTTGTTTTGTGAATTTTGAAGCAGTAGTTGAAAATCCTTTGAATGTTTTCCATATAACTGTAGCCATTCAAGATATTAATGATAACACACCACATTTTTTAGAAAGCAAGATCAACTTAGAAATTATTGAATCCAGTTTGCCAGGGACCAGATTTCTACTTGGGAAAGCTGAAGATCCTGACATTGGGATGAATTCTGTCCAGAACTACCAGCTCAGTCCCAACCAGTATTTCACTTTGGAAGTTAAAGAGAGTCAAGATGGAAATAAATTTGCAGATTTGGTTCTGCAGAAACCACTGGATCGAGAAAGGGAACAGGCCTTCTGCTTGGTTCTTATATCTGTAGATGGGGGTGAGCCAAGAAAAACTGGTACTGCAGAAGTGTGCATCAGTATCACTGACGCCAATGACAACCCGCCCATCTTCACTCAAGAGGTCTACAGGGCCAGTGTGAGAGAAAATGCTCCCATTAACTCCCTTCTACTCAACGTTCTTGCTACTGACAGTGATGAAGGTTCCAATGCCCAGATCAAGTATCATTTCAACAATGTCCCGGTGAATGCTAACAAGAAATTCCGCCTGGATGCAACCAATGGCTCAATTATTCTTACAGGGGCATTGGATTTTGAGGAAACTGAAGAATACATCATGACAGTAGCAGCGAAAGATGGGGGCGGATTAGAGACACAGTGCAAAGTTGAAATAAGGGTTGTTGATGAGAATGATAACTCCCCAGAAGTGAATCTCGTCTCTCTGTTCAGTCCAGTTCCTGAAGATTCCTTGCCTGGAACCTTAATTGCTCTGATCAATGTACATGACAGAGATACAAGTGGAAATGGAGAAGTTACATGCACACTACAAAACGATTTGCCCTTTAACATTCTTCCATCTTCTAACAATTACTACAAGCTCCAGACAGATAGTCCTTTAGACCGAGAAAAAAATTCTGAATATAATATTACAGTCATAGCAGTTGACAAAGGGATCCCCTCTCTCTCCACACAAAAAATAATATCAGTAAAGATTTCTGATATCAATGACAATTCCCCCACTTTTGAGAAATCTTCCTATGCCATTTATGTGCTAGAAAACAACCCTTCTGGTACTTCCATTTTCACTGTCAAAGCCTTGGACCCAGACATGGACCAAAACTCACAAATCACTTATTCCATCCTCCACAGCAACATCAAGGAGCTCCCCATCTCTTCATATATCTCCATTAACTCTGAGACTGGAGCTCTCTATGCCCAGAGGTCCTTTGACTATGAACAGTTCAGAGAGATCGAGCTTCAAGTGAAGGCCCAAGATGGTGGTTCTCCCCCTCTCAGCAGCAATGTCACAGTGAGGGTGTTCATTTTGGATCGGAATGACAACACCCCACAGATACTATCCCCTTCACAAGAAGCCAGGGGCTCAGCCTTGTTTGAGATGGTACCTCGTTCTGCTGAGGCAGGATATCTGGTCACAAAGGTGGTGGCCGTGGATGCTGATTCTGGACACAACGCCTGGCTTTCCTACCATGTCATTCAAGCCACTGAACCAGGATTCTTCACTGTTGGTTCTCACACTGGAGAAATCAGGACAGCAAGGGCCTTTGTGGAAAAGGATGCTGCAAAACAGAAACTGGGCATTTTGGTGAGGGATAATGGGCAGCCATCTCTCTCAGCCACTGTGACACTGAACCTGGTGTTTGCTGAGAACTTTCAGGAGGCCCTTCCAGAAATGAAAAACCAGTCCAGCAGCCCTGACTATCAGTCTGACCTGCAGTTTTATTTGGTGCTGGCCTTGGCTTTGATGTCATTCTTGTTCCTCTTGACGGTGATTCTTGCCATTCTGATGAAGCTTAGAAAATCAGGAAATCCCAAATTCCTACAGTGCTTTGGTCCTATTACCCACTCAAATGCTGGTGCCATCTTTCCACCAAATTTTGAAGATGGGACTTTGCCATATTCCTACCAGCTATGTCTTTCCTCAGAATCCAGGAAGAATGAGTTTACTTTCCTGACACCTGGTGTTCAGATTGCAGACAACTTTCTTTGTTCCAACAGACCTGGTGCACCTTTGACAGGCAATGAACAAAACAATTTAAATTCTGAGGTGGAGAATGGTGGCAAGGTAAGCTGGAATTATTTGCATTGCAGATCCCATTATCTTTTACTACGCTTGAGATAAAAGCATGCATAGCCTGTCAGTGGTTTCTCAGTGTAGGTGAAGTCTGTTGGGGATTATATAGATTGTAGTTTATCTTGGATTTTGTATCTACTTCCAAGAAGCTTCAAAATATTTATTCCAGATACTTCCCCTGTACACCTTTTACTGTTACACGTTTTGCAGACCAAAGTTTTAATGTGAGAGAATTACTTTTAGAACTGTGGCAGTGCATTATATTGGACATTACTTTTAAACACGAAGAAAAAGCATGGAAATGGAAAATGTGTTAATGAGAAATTTTATACATGTTCCCATGTGATTGTTCAGTACTTAATTATTGCAAAGTTCCCATATTGCCTGCTTCACATGACTTCCATACATTGATAAGCCAGCTAAGATAGAACAGACAGACAAAGTGCTCTTAAGCAGAATAAGTCCACACATTCATCTTCAGGTGTTTAATAAGTATATTATTGTCATGATATGCATGCAAAACATGTATGTTCTTATGTATTTCTCATAGCTGTTGTACAAAGTTCAGCAGCCAATCAGGAAAAGTACAGGATTTTTATCTTTGACAACCAATTATTGTAGCTGATGGAAAAAATAGAACTATCATTTTTTAATTACTAGTAAAGTGCTAAATATAGCCTTGTTCACCTTGCTTGAGCAGATAACAAGCATCGGATATATCTTAGTTTGTCTGCAGAATCATCACATGATAAAGTTATAATAATTTGTCTAAGTTAGTGGCTGTCACTTATCTATAAAAAGCATCACACAGAGAATTGATCAGGCTTCTGCAATAGGATTATCATAAGAATGCAGGTGATATATCTCTCTCTTTCTCCCCCCCCCCCCGGTATACTGGGCTTACAGAGCTTTCTACAGCATTGTGAAATAATTATTTGAAATCTGATTTGCTCTTAAGCTCATACATTCAATTATGCTTGAGAAATGTTAGGAGATTTGATTTTCCTTGCATATGGGTTTTTTAAGTACTTTTAGGGTTAACTTGTACTTGCTTCTACTTTTTATCATCCTACTAATTAAAAGAGTTATTTATTTTTTCAATAAAAGATGGTTAGCTTTTTGAAAGTTTCTGTTTGGCTTCTTGGTGCTGTTGGATTATTTGGTTAGCAGAGTGGTCAGGGCCAGTGTTTCCTCTAAGATGAGTTAGCGTGAGCTAGCTCACAGTTTTTTAGCCGGAGGCTCACACATTTTTGTCTTAGCTCAAGAAGAATGACTCCAGAGCAAACTAATTTATGCAGCAGCCAAATCGCTTGCTCACAACTTTAATACCAGTTGCTCACAAAGTAGAATTTTTGCTCACAAGACTCCACAGCTTAGAGGGAACATTGGTCAGGGCTCATAAGCGCAGCAGAGCTCATCTGGATTGTGTGTGCTGCAGAAACAAAGTTACTACTGCAATAGCAATGTCTAATTAGTGTGCTAATGTAGAGAAGCTTACCTAGTGCTTCACAATATCTGTTGTTAGCAGGTAGTTCCTTGGTGTCATCATGTTGTTTTATGTAGCGTACTTCTGTGGGGGTTGGTGCAGGATGAGCATCTTCTATCCTCAGGTACTTTTTCAGTTCTTTGGTCTTTTGCTCTTGGTTGATGAGAACACTTCCATCGTCTCTCTGTATTTGAATGCCTAGGTAGTGTGTGATGTTTCCTAGTTGCTTGATTTCTATTTATCTGTCCAGGCGATTCAGTATTTCTTTGCTGTCATCTGAATTTATTTGCTATAATCAAGTCACCAATGTAAGTAAACATGTAAGTCCATTTGCCATCTTTGTACAGGCAAGGATCAGATTCACTTCTCTTGAAGTTTGCTTGAAGTAGCATCTCATTTAGTTTTGTGTTCCAAGCTCTAGCAGCTTGCTTGAGCCTATGTATGCTTTTGTGAAGTTTGGATATAAGCCTTTCTTTGCTTTGCTCTATAAATCCTGGAAGTTGTTGCATGTAAATGTCCTCTTCTAGATCTCCAGGCAAGAATGCAGTCTTCATGTCTAGGCTGGTGCAAAAGTTTCATCATAGTCCTGTCCATATTCTGTGACTATCCTATAGCTACTAGTCTGGCTTTGTAGTACTGGATCCCACCTTCTGCATCGTGTTTTAGTTTGAAAACCCATTGCATCCTATAGGTTGCCTCTTCAGAGGTAGATCTGTAAGCATCCATTTGTTGTTCTTGTGTAGGAATTTCCTTTCAGGCAGCTGAATAGCCTACCATGATCCCCTGTGGCCCTATCATCTAGCTTGGACCTTTTCTCTTTTGGGAGGTACACATAAGCCTTGCTTCCAAATACATGTAGGCACTGCATACTAGGCTTATACCCATGCTAGAGTTCTATGGATGTATTGTCTATAGCATTTGTGGGCAGCCTTTGTATGTATGTGGCTGTCATGATGCATTCTCCTCAGAACGTGCACCTTACCATATCCAATTGGCTTCTATTCTTCCTCTCTGCCTTCTCTTAAGATGTATAAGACACTGTGGTCTGGTGCTCAGTGCTCAGGGTGGCTTACAGAAGGATTAAAACACTTAAATAACAGTTAAAACTATCCTAAAACCTTCTAAAATAGCGTACCGGATTTGCTTCAAAGTGCTGGTTCTTACCTTTAAAGCCCTCTATGGCCAGGGTCCGGCATACCTGAAGGACCGCCTTTCCCCATATGTTCCCCCAAGGGCACTACGGTCGGGGGCCCAACATCTTTTGGTTACCCCAGGCCCCAGGGACATCAAACTTGCGGTGACCAGGGCCAGGGCCTTTTCGGTGGTGGCTCCTACCTGGTGGAATGAGCTCCCAGAGGAGATCCAGGCCCTGCGGGACCTTGTGCAGTTCCACAGGACCTGCAAGACGGAGCTCTTCTGCTAGGCTTTTCAATAGGAGCTGCCACTGCCATTGTACCACCACTGCACCGCTACCACAAAGTGCGGGCTGCCATCAGGGTGCATGATGGCCTTGGGCCGAAGATCGGAGGGCAGTGTTGTCCTGGAACTTTCTTCGTTGTTCTAGGTCCATCTTCTAGAACCCATCTTGGAACTATGATCTTTCAGAGCACCAGCACTGTATCGTAATTTTGTATTGTTTTATTCTGCTTTTAACTGTTTTATTATGGCTTCGTGCCCTTATTGTTAGCCGCCCTGAGCCCGTTGGGGAGGGTGGGATATAAATCTGAATAATAAATAATAATAAATAAATAATAAAACAACCAAATATCAGAGGTGCTAATGCATAATAAATCTGTTAATAGTAATGATGTTGCTTAGAGATGGCAGCAGCAATCTGATGGCCTTTCCTGTTGATCTGCTCCTTGTTCTATTTCTTATGTGGCAGGCACAGGTTGTTGCTGGTGCCTCCAAGACAGGGCTTGCAATTATTGGGGGCGGCTCTCTAGTTGAAGGCCTGGTGGAAGAGCTCCATTTTACAGGCCCTGCAGATGTAAAGTTCACTTCTTCTGGCATCTCTTCACATGACTCAGTTAGATGGATTTGTTCAGGCATTATCACAGTGTCTTATTCTAGACTTTAAAGACCTTTGCATTTTGTGTCCATTATATAAACGTCTCCATTTACAATCATCTTAGCCCATGGCAGGTTCTACTATACATTACAGCTGTTATGAACATTGAAAATCTTCTTTGATGATTGTGAAACGTCACCAGAGGATATGAATTACTGAGAGACAGTTTTTGTCCTACATCTTTGTTCAGAAGAAGATCTTCCTTCGAAACGGCAAGACATTCCGGAGATCACCGTCAATATATTTTTCTATGACTTTGGCTGCGGTCACACAGAGCATTAGCCACGCTACAGAGACGGAAGATAGGCGGATTTTCTGGGTGCGATCAAACCGCAACATCTGGGAAGCGTAGAGCTCCCATGGCGAACCCGAGGCTTCCCGCTGAAGATACGCCGTAAAAAACTAGTACCTCCGCGAATGCATTTTAAAAAAAACAAAAGTTTCGACATGCACATAGGCATGATATTGCGTCTTTGGTTATTCACGCATGCGCAGAATCAAGATTTTTTTAAAAAAAATGGCACCTGTTTGGGATGGTCTGACGTCAGACCATCCAAAACGGGCGCCATTTTTAATTGCGCACTGGAACGATCAGACAGGGGAAAGTCTGCGAGTGGCCCATCGGAACCAAAAACTCTAGATTTAAAGTAGTATCTTTTTAGTACAGCTCCAAAGCACGGCAAAATGGGATGCTCACGAAAGACGGACGTTTCCCAGATGTTGATGTCTAGACATTACATTTAAATCCATGAGGCACCTGTGCCTCGCGTGGATAAAAAGCCATCTGAATGCACCCTAAGAGTAGCAATCTACACATCAAAAGGATAGCATCAGAGCGCTAGAAACGAAAGGATGTTCAGTGTCCTGCTGTCTATCTGAAAGAGTCCTTCACTAACAACAAGTGCAAGGTTAAACACAAAACTTACTTATAAATATTGTACTTTTGCAGAAAAATGTTGCACTCTTAGTGAGTCTTGTCTGTGTGGATCCAGCAGCTGCTTAGCTAAGCAAAAATAATTTTCATACAAGTTAAGTGGTACAGGCTTAATAGGATGCAAGATAATTATCTCATTATATTATAATAAATCCATTCATTCTATTATTATGTTCCTCTGGCCAAAGGTCTTGAGAAAAGTCAAAAACAAGTACAAAATAAAAGACAAACAGTAAACATTAAAATACAGCATGACATAGAGAAACCATAAGTGCTAGAAATTTGGCAACAGAACACGTTATTTCTGGATTGGCCAACAAAAAACGATTGTGTGGGATTTGACAGGCAGCTGATATTTACTCAAGATAGGTGTAATCCAGAGTTCTCTGAGTGGCATCCGTTGACCACAGAATAAGATTAGGTATTACTCCAGATGCACAGCAGCAGTAGCAGTCCAAATATGAAGTTTTGGTGAAGCTATCCCTGAGCTCTGCAGTTGGCATGACATTCAGTCTTACCAGGGCTCTTTTTGTAGAAAAAGCCCAGCAGGAACTCATTAGCATAATAGGCCACACCCAACAGCAGAAACTCATTAGCCTATTAGGCCACACCCGTGACAGCACAGCTCATTAGCACATTAGGCTGCACCCCCATGTTACCAGAAGTGTGGTCATCCAGCCACACCCACCTTTTGTTTCTTATTCTGTTTACCTTGTTTGTTGTCAAAACCCAGGCCTTTTTTTGTAGCAGGAACTCCTTTGCATGTTAGGCCACACACCCCTAATGTAGGCAATCCTAATGAGTTTCTGCTGTTGGGTGTGGCCTATTATGCTAATGAGTTCGTGCTGGGCGTGGCCAACTCGGGAGCCAGCCAGAACTCCGTTTCTGTGCGTTCCTGCCCAAAAATAGCCCTGGTCTTACCTAATATAACAGGGCACCTGCAGCCATTTGTAAGGAGGCTTCGATAGAGAGAGTGTCAATGAGGCGGGAATCCCCACTACAAAAGTAGAGCCTACACACCTTGCAGGGACCTGATAAATCTAAGCACTTACGGACATGCGACTCTCAGATCATGATTTACCATAATGTTTATTGAATATAATCCAGTTTGAACTCAGTATATTCTTCTTGATTTGGAACAAGCCTAAAAGTTGAAGGGGTATGTGAAAATGAAGGACTTTTCAAAATGGTAATCTCTCCCTTCTCCAACTATAAGGATGGGGCGGGGCTGTGGCTCAGTGGTAGAGCATCTGCCGGGCATGCAGAAGGTCCCAGGTTCACTTCCCAGCACCTCCAGTTAAAAGGACCAGGCAGTAGGTTATAGAGAGCGGCTGCCAGTCTGAGTAGCCAGTACTGCCCATGACAGACCAAGGGTCTGATTCAGTATAAGGCAAATTCATGATAGAGAAACTGCTGTAGAAACAGACTCACAAGACCTTATAGGTACAATACATAGATTCTACCACCAATCTGAAGTGCATGTTCTCAGCCTATCTGTACATTCAGAAAAGCGCATGAATTCCCCTGGGATTGTACTACGGCAAGGGGTAACTGCACATTTAATCATTCTCCTTCCCTCCATACGAAAAACTTGTACCAAGGTGTTTTAGCTTGTGATCCTCCCCCACATCCTAGTACTGGGACATTTTTATTCTTGGGGGCATTTTAATATAAGACTTAAAGGTAAAGGTAAAGGTTCCCTTGCTCGAAAGCCAGTCGAATCTGACTCTAGGGTTGCGGTGCTCATCTCCGTTTCAAAGCCGAAGAGCCAGTGCTGTCCGAAGACATTTCCGTGGTCATGTGGCCGGCATGACTATTTTTTAAATATATATATTTACATTTATATCCCGCCCTCCCCGCCATTCAGCAGGCTCAGGGTGGCTAACAACATATATAAAAATACATTAAAATTCCATTAAAACTATCAATCAATATAAAATCATACAACTTATATTAAAAGATGGCGAATCGTCAGATCTCAACTGTCAACTGAACACTGTCTTAGTGTAACAACTCCACCCCCTACAGATGGATAACTCCAGAAGGACTTATCTTCAACTACAAAGAAAAGAAGCAAAAGATTGACCCTGTTACAAAAGCAAAGGCATTTTTGGAACAGCACCAAACAACAGCGAAGGATGGAAGAGCAGAGGACAACAGCGTAACAGAAGAAAACATTGAACATACATCGAGAAGCAGTGAAAGTTCTTCAGGCAGTTCTCTAGAAGATTCAGACTCCAATAAGGGAATGGCAGCTTTCAAATTATTGAAAACCTGATTAACCTGTTTTTATAACTGGAGCACAGGCACCATCCTTTTCTTCAAAGCCCTCTGTGCAGACACATTTGAAGCCACCAGGAGTATTAACACGGTCTTCATTTTCTCTCACACACACTTTTTCAGGCAGGGCACATTCATTCACATCACATTGCCTGTTCCTGGTATTTTCCATTTTGCAACTTGACTGCACTGTTTATCTTAACCCCCGCTCTAACTAAACACCAAGGCGCACAGAACGCTGTTACCTTCCCACCGAAGTGGTACCTATTTATCTACTTGCAATTTCTTGCTTTCGAACTGCTAGGTTGGCAGGAAATATAAGACTTACCCACCCGTGTTTTGATGTGATACAGTCACAGGAGAGCTGTGCCACATACTTTTTCTGAAGGTGTAGCCTTGCTCCATATGAAGTGTTATAATAGCAACAGATCATGATTTGAAAAGTACTACTTTCAGTATTCCGCAAAACTAAATTGACAGATTTTCAGTGGATAAGTACCTTAACAAGGGACTGAGGATTAATTATTTTGTCTGTAACAAAATTTCTGGTATATTTTAGTTCAATTCTGATCTTCCTGTCTGTATGCCTAATGATGGGAAAGTTTTTTGTAAGGTGATTGATAGAATAATATCGATTGCCCATGAAATTGGCATTTGAAGGATTTGCTAAAGTATTTAATATTATGGTCTTGTATTCCTTCAGTAAAAAAATAGGTGCATTAATTTGTAATCTATGTAAGAGCTTAGACAAGCATGGCTGTTCTGGAAAAAAACAACCCACTGCATTTATTCTCATGAACAATCCTGCAAGGTATGATAGGCTAAATGAGAGAGGGAGATGGGATCTATTGATGATGAAGATTGGGAAAAGTTATTCTGTATAAAGTGAGTTGGAATTATATTTGCACTCCTGAGATAGTTAGTATTTAGTCAGTTAAAGGTTAGTCTGAGTCTTGGGAAACTGCAGGTTGGTGTGGGTGGAATCCTGTATGTGTGCGAGGATCCAACCTAGTGACTAGTCAATAAAAGCCTGTTTGTGCCTGAAAGCATTGAAGAAAATTTAAACCATACTCTGAAGGCATAACTAGCTTAAGTTTATGTGCCTCAGCCAGGTTTCTTCTCTGACTATCTGGAGACCTGTGATGCTGAGCCATTTGTTGAAATCAACCTGTAAAAAATCCAAAAAACTTCTGTGTTATTGATATACAATTTCTGCCTCATTGATTCTGCTGGTGCACCACAAAACTTATCTAATGACAGTGAACCCATTCCTAGGCTGCGGTCACACGGAGCATTAGCCACGCTACAGAGACAGAAGAAAGGCGGATTTTCCGGGTGCGATCACAGCGCCACATCTGGGAAGCGTAGAGCTCCTGTGCCGAACCCGAGGCTTCCCGCTGAAGATGCGGGGTAAAAACTAGTACCTCCGAGGTACTAGTTTCCTGAAACCGCGGGGCAAGGGCGGGCGCCTGATCGCGTTTCCGGTGGAATCCCGTGGCATCCAGCACCCGCCCATGTCCTGTCGCGAACAGGTTTTTTCCCCCAAGTCTCCACAGGATGCGCACAAGCGCCCAACGGCGCATGCACACAAAGAGGCCCCCTCCCACTGCAGCCAGGCTTGCTGCCTCTGGAGGGTCGCTATGGCCACTGTCGCGCAGGTGGTTAGAGCGGCTGTGACGAGGGGGCCCACCTCCCCCTCCATTGCCTATGCCTCGGAGCTCTGTTGGGGTCCGGAAGCATCTGTCGCCCTCTCCGGTCAGCCCACCACCCGCCTTCAGATGTGCAGATACGATTGCTCAGTCATGCATATGCACAAACTTCAGTTTAAAAAAAATCCATCCCGTTTGCCACAGAAGCGGCGCCTAGCGATTGCTGGTGTGATTGCGCCGCACCGCTTCTTTGCCGTGCTGCAGGATCATCGTGTGATCGGCACCTGCCCCCTAACCACGGGACCTCCACGGGACCTCGAAGGGACGTCTGATCGTGCAACCGTGTGTTATTTTCCTCTGGGGCAAACAGCCACACTCCCCCCCCCCACATTTTCTGGCCCGTATGACCGGGGCCCTATACACCTACTGCCTTAAGAACATGTGGTAACTGAGAGGAAGGTTTATAGTTTAAAACAAACCTTGTTCCTCAAAAATTATAGGAGGCTATGTGAGTCCCCTCAGTTGGTAGAAAAGGCCTGTCACAGAGTTCCACCTCTGTCAACATGTTATCATCTAAAGTAGCTATCGGTTTGAGAAAATTGATAGGCAACTTTTGGGTCCAATTAGAATATATGCATAAATTAGGTTTGGGTCACCAAGGGAGGGTTTTATGCCTTCCAGAGTAGTTTACAAAGCCTCATCGGAAATTGTTTCTGAGAGAGAGAGAGATAATTTTTTTTTTTTAAGAGAGCATAGAATCTCAGAGTGTGGGAAATGGACCAATATAGTTCTTCTCCACTGCTAATATGATTTCAATGGAATAGAATTGTTTGGCTTTGATGATAATAAAACAAACACACGAGTGCATGGAGATATGGTCTTTACAAGTCAAAGTTCCCCATATTGAATCTGAAAATGCCGCCTACTTTTTTTTTAAAGATTTTATTTAAAGTTTAACATACAACTGTTCATTGTACAGTATTACATATATTTTCAGAGTCCACTCTTTTTCTCCAACCATTTATACAATCCTACCCATCTCTCTAGAAAGTCTTCATCATTTTTCCCTTGTAAATACATGTTCAGTTTGCCGCCTACTTTTTAGACTTCAGAGTGAGGGAATAAATCCTTCCATTACTAGAAAGAGAAGATACCAATTGCAGTACTCCATTTGAGACTCAGAGTGGCACTGTTGGCCAATGTACTTCTTATGATGGCGCTAAACTCCACTGAATGAATTCCCTATGCTTGCTCATTTGTGGATTACAGAACAGGAGAACAGCAGAAAGCAGAAGCTTGCCCTCACTCTTTTCTGAAAAACAGAAATAATTTCAAGAAATATGAACTAAGGAGAAACTAGTCACTCTGTACAGCATTCTGATGAGGATCTGAAACATCTCAGTTGACCAAAATAAACAAGGGAAGGACAGAAATTGGGATGGAAGGAAGACACAAAGAGAGCAATTGGTTAATAAGAAGGCAAGTACCTCTCCTCTTATTATTGTCTTTGTTCTGCAAGAGTGCCTCAGAACAAATTCAGTATTCAATCCCTGAGGAAATGGAAAAGGGTTCTGTTGTGGGAAATCTTGCCAAAGATTTGGGACTGAATACTGGAGAAATAGCAGATCGCAATCTTCATATACTTTCTCTAGGTAAAAAGCGATATTTTACTGTCAGTGCCCAAAATGGAAACCTATATGTGAATGAGAGGATAGATAGAGAGGCAATCTGTGGGAAAACTGCACTCTGCCTAATTAATTTTGAAGTCATGGTTGAAAATCCCATGAATATTTTCCATGTAAATGTAGTAATCCAGGATATTAATGATAACACACCATGTTTCTTAAATGGGGATATTAGGCTAGAACCAAGTGAATTCACTTTGTCAGGAGCCAAGTTTGTTCTTGGGTATGCTGCAGATCCAGATGTTGGAATGAATTCTCTCCAGAGTTACCAGCTCTCACCCAATCAATATTTCACACTGGAAACTAGAGAGAGAGAAGATGGAAATAAATATGCAGAATTAGTACTGAGTAAACAGTTGGATCGGGAAAGTGAAGGCAGTTTCCATTTAACTCTTCTTGCTGTGGATGGAGGCAAACCTGCCAAAACTGGGACAGCCAAAATATCGATTGATGTCATTGATGCCAATGACAACACCCCTGTTTTTGCACAAGAAATATACAAGGTCAGTTTGAAGGAAAATGCCCCCAAAGGATCTTCAGTGGTACAGGTGAAAGCCACTGACAAAGATGAAGGTTCCAATGGCCAGATCAGCTATAGGTTTAGCAGCATCGCTGAAAGTGCTCGCAAAATGTTTTTGCTAGATCCGCAAAATGGGACGATTACAGTTATTGCAACACTGGACTTTGAGGAAACAGATGCATACACTATGACAATAGAAGCAAAAGATGGAGGTGGATTAGTTGCACACTGCAATGTTGAAGTAAAGATATCAGATGAGAATGATAATGCCCCCGATATTATCCTTGTCTCCTTATCCAGCCCAATACCTGAAGATTCTACATCTGGAGTATTAATTGCTGTCTTCAATGTAAATGATAGAGATTTTGGAGAAAATGGAAAAGTCATGTGCCAATTACAAAATGATTTGCCTTTTAAAATAATATCAACATCTAGTAACTACTATAAACTTCTTACAGAGGGTACCCTAGATAGAGAAAACACACCTGAATATAATATCACAATTACAGCTGCAGACAAAGGCATTCCCTCTCTCTCTATGCAAAAAACTATCACAGTAAAGATTTCTGATGTTAACGACAACCCACCCATCTTTGAGAAATCTTCCTACACAGCTTATGTGCAAGAAAACAACCCCTCTGGAGTTTCCATTTTCAATATCAAAGCCTCAGATCTGGATCAGGACCACAACTCAGAAATCATTTACTCTATCCTTAACAGCAACATTGAGGACCTGCCTCTCTCCTCTTATGTCTCCATTAACTCTGAGACGGGGATTGTTTATGCACAGCGCTCCTTTGACTACGAACAATTCAGGGAGTTCCAACTTCAGGTGAAAGCCCAAGATGGAGGTTCTCCTCCCCTGAGCAGCAATGTCACAGTGAAAGTGTTTATTGTGGACCAGAATGACAACAGCCCTCAGATCCTCTACCCTTCCAAAGGTGTGGAAGGTTCAGGTTTGTTTGAGATGATACCCCGTTCAGCTGATGCAGATTATCTGGTGACCAAGGTGGTAGCGGTGGATGCTGACTCTGGACACAATGCCTGGCTCTCCTACCACCTGCTTCAGGCCACAGAGCCAGGGCTCTTCACAATTGGACACCATACTGGTGAAATCAGGACATCACGAACATTTTTGGAAAGAGATGTTGTGAAACAGAGGCTAATTGTCCTGGTGAAAGATAATGGACACCCATCATTATCTGCTACAGTGACACTGAACTTGGTGTTTGCAGAGAACTTCCAGGAGGCCCTTCCAGAAATGAAGACCCAGTCCATCAGTCCTGACTATCAGTCTGATCTGCAGTTCTATCTGGTGCTGGCCCTGGCTTTGATCTCCTTCTTGTTCCTCTTGACAGTGATTCTGGCCATTCTGATGAAGCTTCGGCAATCAGGGAATCCCAAGTTCCTTCAGTGCTTTGGTCCAGTTCCTTCAAAGACAGGTACCATCTTTCCACCAAACTATGAAGATGGGACCTTACCTTATTCCTACCAGGTTTGTCTGTCCTCAGAATCCAGGAAGAATGAGTTTACATTTCTGACACCCAGTGTCCAAATTGCAGACATTGTTCTTTGTGGTGACAAATCTGGTGTGCCTTCTATAGGTAATGAAGGAAACGCTTCAAATTCTGAGACGGAGCATGGTGACCAGGTAAGTTTTCTTTTCAGAAACAGTTTATGTGGTATATCCGTAATCCTTTTTAGAAAACCATAATGGAGAGTATAGTTTTTTACAACTGTCTTCCAATGGCCAAGATGAATTTTCTTTTAAATATAATTTTCATAACACGCTGCAAAATATGTTGTACTTTAGAATGAGAAATAATGGTGCAGTGAGTGAAAGTCTGTCAGTTTTCTATGGATAGTTAGTATACAATTTGTGATCTCCTGAAATTTTTTTATTTTTATTGAAAACCATTGCTATAAAGGGACAACTCATTGCTTGCCATCACATCTCAGTTTCCCAGCCAAATGTGCAAAATGTCTGCAGTGGGAAGTAATGTGCTTGTGCTGAGTTTGGGGAATATGAAACCTTCATCTGTGGCAACTGATCCATGATAGTTCATTCTCATGTACAAATCTAAAAGTAGCTGTCCTCTGAGAAGATTTTTTCCCCCTGTTATCCTGGTGTTCCGTCAATTGTAGTGGCTTTAGAAGCATTTCAGGTGACTGAGATAATAACAGATGGGAAGGAATGGATGAAAGCACGCAAATGATAATTTGAATGGGCTTTGACTGAAGTAACTCTGTTTAGGATTGCACTGCTAGTGTGTGGATTAAAGTGAATTGAATATATTCAAAAGAGTTTCTTGGACTAGATCAAACAAGTTCATATATTCATGTTTCTTCACATTTTCGATGTTGAAATTACTATAATTTTTTAACATGAGCTATGTTTGCTACAGCAAAAACAATATAGAATATTCTGGGAACTTCTGTCTCATGTACTCTCCAGCATCTACATGATGTGGTTACTATCATAAAATAAAACCATAAAAATAAAATCAAAAATATAATGAAGTAACTCCAGAAACACAATGTGAACAATAAAACCCATTCTCAGTGTTTTAAAAGAGCAAGCAGCAATTGCCAATTGGTCACTATATAAATGTTAATTTATAACAATATGCATATACTTAATTATTTTAAATGTTTTTAACACACCTGTGACAGTGAATACTTAATGCTTTAACCTGGTCTGAGAACCCTGATTGACAGGATGTTCAAATGGATTTCTACAGTTGAGAGTGGCAGTTAAGAATGGCAGTTGAGAGTGACAGAACTGTGAGAATTTAGTTAGAGTTCAGTTAAGCAGAGTGAAAGGATTGACGAAGATCCTGAAGTAGGGAAATGGGACCTTGGCTCCTTCTAGGGTTGCCAAGTGAGAATTGAGCTGCAGCGGGGGACTCCTGGCTTGCGGCTGGAGCGCGAGCACGCACCACATCCACGTCACCTGGAAGTGACATGGGCACACCGGGGCCACAACCATCCGAGGGGAAACCATAGAGTTTTCCCTCGGATGACTGTGGCCCTGCCCCCAGCATGCCCGGCATGGTCACGTCACTTCCGGGTGACGTGCACGTCGAGGTGGAGTTCCCCCCAGGGCCCGATCCACCGGTGGCGGGGAACGGACCTCTGGGGCCTGGGTTTCCCCGCCCCCCCGGGGGGACTTGGCAAGCCTAGCTCCTTCCCTGAGGGAAATAGCATCTAGTAAAAGGGAGAAATCCCTATTAAGTGTTTAAGAAGGAAAAATGGAATTTGTGTGTATGTTCCTGCCTTCACAAACAAAGTATTTTTGAGACAATAAGCTTTTGCCTGTTTATTTAAGCAGTGACTACCAAGAGATCACTCTCCACAGTTTTTAAGACCTGTCCATAGAACCAAACAGCTACTTTATTGTGACAAACTATCTGTTGTATATAGGCATTCTTATTGCCTGTTCACCTGCCAAATTTAAAACCTAAAACTTGCCTGACGTCTGACTTGACCCTTTCCCCTCAAAAGTGAAATAAGCAGTTTGCTTGTTTTGAATTACTAATAGCCTCTCTTCTGCCGTAATCTGATTTATACGAACAAAGGATTTTTGTGGTTCCTCGGTTTTCACCCAATACTTACAATAAAAGCCTAGGTTAAAAGATTGTTAAATGAAGTACATTAAAATACATGGATGCATATAGCTGCCTTGTACTGAATCAGACCATCATTCTATCAAGGTTAATGTTGTCTATTCAGACCCACCAAAGCTCTCCATGGTCTCAGATGGAGGTCTTTCTCATCACATACTACCTGGTCCTTTTAACTAGAGATGCCATGGATTGAACCTGGGACCTTCTGCATGCCACAGATGCTCTACCACTGAACCATGCCCCCTCCCAGGACTGCTTCTCAAATAGTGCTTTTTCTTCATGCATGAGGAAAATAACTCCTGTGGGAAAACATGCTTTCACATTGATTATATTCATAACTCAACAAAATATGATCACATTCATGTCAAGGTTGCTTTTCTATTTTATACTGAATGAGAAGGAAACCCTTGCAGTTCTCTGTCTCAGCCTCACAGTGTCACTGTTGACCAATACACTAGCAAGATAGGGGGTGGCCATCCACGATGCTCTCTCCAGTGTGATTATTTCATTGGCACCGTACGGATGGGGGAAAAGGAAGCACCAAGACAGAGCAATCTTGCTGCAAAAAGAAAAACGTCTGTGGAATTTAAACAGAAAGACAGTTTCTGAAATCTCCTCTGTTCTGTGGAGAATTTTATCTCAACCAAACGAGCTGAAGAAAAAGAAAGCAGCCAATTTCTCTGGTATCTAGATGGAGAGAAGGCTCGGAGACAATGGCCAGGCACTTGAATGGCAAGTACTGCTTCTCTTACTATTATCTTTCTCCTGCTGGGCTGCTTCAGATCAGTTTCATTACTCAATCCCCGAGGAGTTGCCAAAGGGTTCTATTGTGGGGAATCTTGCCAAAGATTTGGGACTGAATACCAGAGAACTAGAAGATCGCAATGTGCATGCAGTGTCTTTGACTAACATGCAATATTTCAGTGTCAGTGCAGAAAACGGAAACCTCTATATAAATGACAGAGTAGACAGGGAGGGAATTTGTGATGCAACTTCACTTTGCCTTATACATTTTGAGCTAGTGATTGAAAATCCCTTAAACATTTACCATGTAACTATAATGATACAGGACATTAATGATAATGCACCACATTTCCTCAGTGACAATATCAACTTGGAAATCATTGAATCTACTTCACCTGGTACCAGGTTTCTCCTTGAGAAAGCTGAAGATCCTGACATTGGGACCAATTCTGTCCAAAATTATCAACTTAGTCAAAATCAGTACTTCACTTTGGATGTTAAAGAAAGTCAGGATGGAAATAAATTTGCAGATTTAGTACTGCAGAAACCACTAGATCGAGAAAGTGAACACGCCCTCCACTTGATCCTAACAGCTATGGATGGGGCAGAACCTAGAAAAACTGGGACCACCCATATATGGATTAATGTCACTGATGCCAATGATAATGCACCAGTTTTCACCCAAGATGTTTATAAGGTCAGCCTGAAGGAAAATGCTCCTGTTGGGTCTTGTGTACTTCAGGTTGTGGCCTCTGATAATGATGAAGGTTCATATGCCCGAATCAGGTACAACATACAAGGGAACGACCACCAGAAATTCAGCCTGGATTCAGCCAGTGGCACAATTACACTTATAGGACCACTGGATTTTGAGGAGATTAAAGAGTATACCATGACAGTAGCGGCAAAAGATGGAGGTGGCTCAGTGACACATTGCAAAGTTGAAATACAAATTCTTGATGAAAATGACAACTCCCCAGAAGTAACTCTGGTTTCTTTGTACAGCCCAATTCCTGAAGATTCCCTGACTGAAACCTTAATTGCTCTGATCAATATACATGACAAAGATACTGGTGATAATGGAAAGGTTACTTGCCACCTATCAGAACATCAGCACTTCAAGATTCTTCCTTCATCTAATCATTATTACAAACTCTTTTTAGACCATCTACTAGACAGAGAAAGAACTCCAGAGTACAATATTACAGTCATTGCCATAGACAAAGGGAATCCCTCTCTGTCAACACACAAAACCATCTCAGTACAGATCTCTGATATCAATGACAATTCCCCTACTTTTGAGAAGTCTTCCTATGCCATCTATGTGCTAGAAAACAACCCTTCTGGTGCTTCCATTTTCACTGTCAAAGCCTCAGACCCAGACATGGACCAAAACTCACAAATCACATATTCCATCCTCCACAGCAACATCAAGGAGCTCCCCATCTCTTCATATATCTCCATAAACTCTGAGACTGGAGCTCTCTATGCCCAGAGGTCCTTTGACTATGAACAGTTCAGAGAGATCGAGCTTCAAGTGAAGGCCCAAGATGGTGGTTCTCCCCCTCTCAGCAGCAATGTCACAGTGAGGGTGCTCATTTTGGATCGGAATGACAACACCCCACAGATACTATCCCCTTCACAAGAAGCCAGGGGCTCAGCCTTGTTTGAGATGGTACCTCGTTCGGCTGAGGCAGGATATCTGGTCACAAAGGTGGTGGCCGTGGATGCTGATTCTGGACACAATGCCTGGCTTTCCTACCATGTCATTCAAGCCACTGAACCAGGATTCTTCACTGTTGGTTCTCACACTGGAGAAATCAGGACAGCAAGGGCCTTTGTGGAGAAAGATGCTGCAAAACAGAAACTGGGAATTTTGGTGAGGGATAATGGGCAGCCATCTCTCTCAGCCACTGTGACACTGAACCTGGTGTTTGCTGAGAACTTTCAGGAGGCCCTTCCAGAAATGAAAAACCAGTCCAGCAGCCCTGACTATCAGTCCGACCTGCAGTTCTATCTGGTGCTGGCCTTGGCTTTGATGTCATTCTTGTTCCTCTTGACGGTGATTCTGGCCATTCTGATGAAGCTTCGAAAATCAGGGAATCCCAAATTCCTGCAATGTTTTGGTCCTATTCCCCATTCAAGTGCTGGTGCCATCTTCCCACCAAATTTTGAAGATGGGACTTTGCCTTATTCCTATCAGGTTTGTCTGTCCTCAGAATCCAGGAAAAATCAGTTTACTTTCCTAACACCTCATGCTCAGATTGCAGACAATTTTATTTCTGGTGACAAATCTGGTGTGTCTATCCTAAACAACGGAGGAGAAAATATGAATTCTGAAATGCAGAGTTGTGAGAAGGTAAGTTCCCTGTTGTGATTTTTTTTCCTCCTGTAACATGCTCAATAACCCCTTTACCACGTCTGGAGTACTATAATACATTAATGTGCCGATGTAGTTTATTAAAACCTACTGAGATTTAAACAGATGAAATAATTTAGTAGATTATGAACATTAAATTAAACCAGTTGGACTTTAATTTCTATCCTGCCTATGAATGTATTAAGGTTTGAGAGGTTTTGCTTGTTTTAAACTGCATCATTGAAACCAGGACTGATTTCACACAAGAGCTGCGCCATGGTCGCACCTCCCTTTGCCCCACTTCTATTGGTCAATTTGCCACTCAAAGCAGCGTGGCGGCATTTTGACCCGCAACTTTGTCGATTTCCCCTGCGGTTTTGTGGTCCTGTTTTTTGATGATCACGAAACCATGGGGAAAATTGGGCGAAGCCGCGGGTCAAAATGTGGCCGTGCGGCTTCGAGTGGGAAATTGACCAATAGAAGCGGGGCAGAGGGAGGTGCGGCCGCTGCACAGCTCTTGTGTGAAATCAGTCCAGGAGAATGAAAGTACTTATTCTTTGTTGAGTTGTTTTAGCTACTATATATGATTTGAGGACTGATGCTTAAAATTACTTGTTATTAAAGAAAATATAGTATATGGAAGAAATAAACTCCAATAAGAGTTTATTTAAGCAAAATATGGTGATAACTTTTATATACTCCCATTTCCCTAGTTGTCTGTTTACACTGTTGGTTGGATGGCCCATGTGCATTCATAAAAGTACTTTCTCCCCCACCCATACTTGCCAAGAACAATAGTTCAAGCAAAACAAACAAAAAGGATTCACTGTTATAGTTTTTTAAACAACAGTGTCACAATATTTACTTCTGGGCGTGGAACAGCGGTCACTGCAGGTGTGGAGGGGGAGGTATTTGTGAATTTCCTGCATTGTGCAGGGGGTTAGACTAGGTGACCCTGGAGGTACCCTCCAACTCTATGATTCTATGGTTCTGTGAACGTGTCTGGGTTCTGGGATTTTTTTAAAGCCAAATCCTACCTGAAACATTTGGGGAGATGTGGTGGGGAGAAGTTAAGCGTGTCAGCAGATAATCCCATTCCTTTTTTTTCCTGCTCAGGGAAAGAAAGATGCCTAAATACACCTGAAGTTACATTTACTGATCTGGAAACAGTTGGTAGTTTTGGAAATCCCTTGCATCAGTTACCGCCTATATTGCTGTTAAAGTAAAGCTAAAGTAGGGAAATGGAACTGTGTGCAATCTGTTCTCTACTGGAAGCATTATTGTAAGAGTTATTGTTCATACAACTGAAAATGTAAACACACAATCATGTTTTTTTATAAAGCTAGAAAATAGTTTACATTTTGCATCTGAAAACTGTGTATATAAGCATGAAAACTGTGTATATAAGCATGAAAAAGGCAAGGCAGATTTTCCATGTCATTCAGAAATGAAGACATCCCTTGCAGTTCGCTGATTGATGCTCAGAGTGTCGCTGTTGACCAATGTACTTCGCACGGAAGAGCTGGGAATCTTCTGAAGGATGCTTCCTGCACTGAGTTTGCTTAGTTTTATACTGCAGATCAGGGGGAACGGCATGACAGAACCATCCAAATAGTTTTCCTGAAAGGGAAAAGCAATAACAACCCTGATACCAGGAACAGGTTTTATACTTCCTTACTCTGTATTTTCACTGGAGAGTTGAAATTCATCAGCTGAACACAAAGAACCAAAAGAAAAGAAAGCAAGTGGAATGGATAACAGACACCAAGATGACACCAGATTGGTAAAAAGGCAAGTACACTTCCTCTTATTAATTTCTTTGTTCTGCAAGGCTACTTCAGAGCACGTTCGGTATTCCATTCCAGAGGAAATGGAAAAGGGTTCTGTTGTGGGGAATCTTGCCAAAGATTTGGGACTGAACACTGGAGAAATAGCAGATCGCAATCTGCATGTCCTAGCTCTAGGCAAAAAGCAGTATTTTGCTATTAGTGAAGAAAATTGGAATCTGCATGTAAACAGCAGGATTGATAGAGAGGAAATATGTGGGGGGAATGCACTCTGCCATATCAGTTTTGAAGCTGTGGTTGAAGACCCTATGAATATTTTCCACATAAATGTGGAGATTCAGGACATTAATGATAATACACCACATTTATTAAATGGAGATATCAAAATAGAGGCAAGTGAATCAACCTTACCAGGTACCATATTTCTCCTTGGGAAAGCTGAAGATCCTGATATTGGAATGAACTCTGTCCAGAATTATCAGCTCAGCCAAAACCACTATTTTGTTCTAGAAGTTAGAGAGGGAGAAGATGGAAGTAAATATGCTGAACTGGTGCTGAATAAACAGTTGGATCGGGAAAGTGAAAGTAGTTTCCATTTAACCCTTTTGGCTGTAGATGGAGGGAAGCCTGCCAAAACTGGGACAGCCAAAATTTTGATAAATGTAATTGATGCCAATGACAACCCACCTGTGTTCACTCAAAAAGTATACAAGGTCAGCTTGAAAGAAAATACCCCCAAAGGATCTTCGGTGGTGCAGGTGAAAGCCACTGACAGAGATGAAGGGTCCAATGCCCAGATCACTTACAGTTTCAGCAACATTGCTAAAAGTACTCATCAGAAATTTTCTTTGGATCCACAAGTTGGGACAATTACAGTTATGGAGACTTTAAACTTTGAGGAAACCGAAAAATATTCTGTAGCAGTAGAAGCCAAAGATGGAGGTGGATTAGTGGCTCAGTGTAATGTTGAAATAAAAATAATAGATGAGAATGATAATGCTCCAGAAATTCTTCTTGCCTCTTTGTCCAACCCAGTATCAGAAGATTCGGTATCAGGAACTTTGGTAGCACTTATCAATGTAAATGACAGGGACTCTGGAGAAAATGGAAAAATTACTTGCCATTTACAAGAGAATTTGCCATTTCAAATAGTTCCGACATCTAACAACTACTATAAGTTATTTACAGATGGTTCATTGGACAGAGAAAGCACCCCAGAATATAATATCACAATCACAGCCACAGACAAAGGCACTCCCTCTCTCAGTACACACAAAACCATCTCACTAAGCATTTCAGACATCAATGACAATCCTCCAGCTTTTGAGAAAACTTACTACATAACATATGTGCCAGAGAACAATCCTTCAGGCTCCTCCATTTTCAGGGTCAAAGCCTCTGACCCAGATCTGGATCGCAATGCACGAATCCTTTACTCCATCCAAAAGAGTAACATTGAGGACCTGCCTCTCTCCTCTTATGTCTCCATTAACTCTGAGACTGGAGTCATTTATGCACAGCGTTCCTTTGACTACGAACAATTCAGGGAGTTCCAACTTCAAGTGAAGGCCCAAGATGGAGGCTCTCCTCCCCTCAGCAGCAATGTCACAGTGAAAGTGTTTATTATGGACCAGAATGACAACACCCCTCAGATCCTCTACCCTTCCAAAGGAGTGGAAGGCTCAGCCTTGTTTGAGATGATCCCTCGTTCAGCTGATGCAGATTATCTGGTGACCAAGGTGGTAGCGGTGGATGCTGACTCTGGACACAATGCCTGGCTTTCTTACCACCTGCTTCAGGCCACTGAGCCAGGGCTCTTCACAATTGGACACCATACAGGTGAGATCAGGACATCCCGAACATTTTTAGAAAGGGATGCTGTGAAGCAGAGGGCAGTCATCTTAGTGAAGGATAATGGGCACCCATCGTTATCTGCTACAGTGACGCTGAACCTGGTGTTTGCAGAGAACTTCCAAGAGGCCCTTCCTGAAATGAAGACCCAGTCCTTCAGTCCTGACTATCAGTCTGATCTGCAGTTCTATCTGGTGCTGGCCTTGGCTTTGATCTCATTCCTGTTCCTCTTGACGGTGATTCTGGCCATTCTGATGAAGCTTCGACGATCAGGAAATCCCAAATTCCTTCAGTGTTTTGGTCCCATCCCCCACTCAAACAATGGCGTCGTATTTCCACCCAACTATGAAGAGGGGACACTGCCTTATTCTTATCAACTTTGCTTATCATCTGAATCCCGGATACAGGAATATGCCTTTCCACCAAGCAGTGTTCTAACTGCAGAGAACATTTCTTCTATGAATAAACCTGAGGCACTTTTGACAGCCAATGAGGTAAATATCCTCAGTTCTGAGACAGATAAAGCTGATAAGGTGAGTTTTATTTTGAGCAGTACTTGCTCCACTTTTTATGTTGTCATTGGAATTGAAAAAAATATATATATAATGATGTTGAGTACGGTTACCAACCTCTTGGTGGGGCCTAGAGTTTACCCAGAATTACAGTTGAGCTCCAAACTACAGTAAATTAGTTTCCATGATGAAAATGGCAGCTTTGGAGAGCAGACTCTATGGCAGTGCATCTCCACTTAGCTTCTTCCCTTCTCCAAACTCCACTCACCCCAGATTCCACTCCCAAATCTCCAGGAATTTCCTGACCCAGCACTGGTAACTTTAAGGTTGAATCTGAAATCTCCATATAGGCAATTTATGTATTTTAATTTCAGCTTCCCTGAATTGATCTTAGCTGTGTCTAATCTATATCTTTGTCTCAGCTTTGCTAAATATTTATTACAATTTTAATGGCTCAGAGTAATTCTATTGTAATCAGTGAAGATTTTGGATCAAAGGTATATGTGAAGATAAGAGAGAGTTGTGGTGGTCAGAGAGAAAGATCCCACTAGGGAACTGAGACAATCAGAAAAGTTATTTTGCTTTGGCCTGCTTCTGGACAATAATAGTGAGAGGTCGAGGAGGGTACTATATAGTTTAATATAAATGGTATATAAAAGTGAGCACATCTTGACTGCTTAGAGATGCCAAACAACAACAACAAAAACCCAATGTGAATGTTAAAGCAGCACCAATATGAAGAATTAATTTGATATCTTGTCATATTATTGTTTTGTGGTTATTCTTTATATTTATATAGTACAAAACAAATATTCAATGTGGTTCACATACATTTATCTTTGGCCCCTGCCACACGGCAGGGAAAACACTGGCCAAAGTGTGGCTTTTAAAAGCCACACCAAAAAAGAGACACCGCGGCGGGATCCCATGATCCCCTGAGCCGCGGCGCCGTTGCTCCCCGGCACGATCAGATGCCGGGGAGGAAGAGACGATTGGGAGAGGGAGGCTGCCGAACTGCGCATGCTCGAGCATGCGCAGTATGGCCGGGGATGTGCCGGCGGAAGGATGCGCCGGCGATCCCACGGCCAGCAGTGATGCGGCCTTTCAGAAAGAACCACTTAGGTAGGTGGTTCTTTTTTGCTGCGGGGTTTGGCCAGGAGGGGCGGATTGGGAACGGGCTGGGAATGAGCGCAGCACAATTCCCAGATGTTGCTGTGGGATCGCGCCCGTTTGCTGCGGCCCCGATCCGTCCCTCTCCCGGCCCAAAACGTCTCGTGTGAACAGGGCCTTAGTAACCCAAATTCTGAGTTGCTGTGAAGAAGAGCGGGGTAAAAAAATTACAAGTTTACTTCTAACTTTTGTATCTAACCTTTTGGGCAGTGAACTGCTGTGCCAGGGTGGGTCCTCCTGTGATTCCCATTATAGGCTAAGGACTGAGACACGATGCTTGTCTGAGGCCACCAGTGAATTTGTGGTTGTGATTAGATTTGATCAAGGAATTTCATCGTTCAAACTTTAGCCACTACTTGAAAGAATGCCTTTTTATGCATTACCCCATAGGGATTTACAAAGTACAGAAAGGAAACAACAAGAAAAATTTAAATATGCAATCTACATATCCTATGTCCACAGAGAAAATAATAAATAAATCAGGCTATTTCAAGGAGACTTACAGTGTAAGAGCTGTACTTTTCCTAAGAAGTACATTGACTTCAATGGATATAGTCAGGGGTAACTCTGCTTTGGATGGCACCGCTAAATTACATGAAACAGATTAAGACATGAAAATCAGTCATGCAAACATCCTGACTATGGCTGAAGAACATTAAAACAGTTTCTGTCCAGCAGACCAGTGTAATCATTCCCCTTGTCTAATCAATGGCTTCATTTGCCTGCAAGTAGCTTGTGTCTGATATTCTCCATAAGTGCTATAAAACAAAGAACTTTGAAACTTCAGGATCCCCCCCCCAAAGAAGTAAGACATGATCATGTGTCAAAATCAACCTTTCTGTGATACCAGATTGATTTTCGCAACTGTTGGGCAAATAGAGAGTCAAATGCTTAATTGCTTTCCCTATCATGGTTATGACTGGTTCTTAGGCAATGTCTTCTTAGAACTATCGAGGGCATTGTGTGAAATTTATAAGGTACAAGTGCACACCTATGAAGAATATTAGATAAATTCACAGAGACAGGTCTATCAGTCACTCCTAGTGATAACTGAATGGAACCAACATGTTCAGAAGCAGCATGTTTTTGAATGCCAGTTCCCAGGGTTAAAATTTGTTATGGTCTCTTTTGTTACATAACATAAAAAACCCAAAGAATGTGCATTTTTAATTTTTTTCAATCATAAAGTAAATTTGGAGGAATTAATCTCACCAAATAGCATTGAAGCCTATTTGGGGGTAAATAATGCCTGATCTGGACAGAGATGGTAATAGGTCTTGGTTCTTTAAAATTTAGTTTGACACTTTTCTGCATAGGAAATTGTTTCTCAAAGGCCCAAATAGTTTCTATCAAGATATACATGGTGAGAAGGGTAAGACACTGGATAAAAGGAAGAAGAAGATTAGTAAAGATTTAACGCTGTTTGTTACGACATTCAGTTATAGTTTGTGTGATGGTTCCCTGGCAGGTATTGGGAGAAGGGAAAGTTTTCCTTTACCAGCAAGCATTGGAAGGCAGCAGTGGATGCGGTGGGCAGATTAGACTGGATAGTGAGTGGAGCAATTTAGGGTGCAGGATTTCAGTCGGAATCTAATGTAGGTTAATGGTTCTGCTGCATTATAGGAATGTTGATTCAAATGCTCAACTTGCATGTTTGTAAATAAAGCAAGTACTACAAAAATGCTTACATTTCCAGTGCTCTCTGATCTGGAGGAAGCCAAACATGGGCCCCGGTCACACGGGCAGGAAACTGCGGAGGAGAAGTGTGGCTGTTTGCCCCGAGGCAAACTAACATGCAGTAAAGCGATCAGACCTACTGTGGAGGTTCTGTGGAGGTACTGTGGAGCTTCCGTGGATAGGGAGAGGTGCCGATCACAACACACGCCTGCACGCAATGAAGAAGCGCGCGGCGCGGCGAACTGGTTTTCCTTTTTTGTGTACACTACGAATGCACATGCTCCGTTGGGTGCGTGTGCGCATCCACGGAGACTTGGGGAAAAAAAACCCTTTTCCACAAGGGGACATGGGCGGGCACCGGATGCCACCGGAAACGCGATCAGACGCCCGCCCTTGCCCCGCAGTTTCCGGAAACTAGTACCTCCGAGGTACTAGTTTTTTGCTGCGCAGCTTCGACGGGAAGCCTCGGTTGTGCCGCGGAAGCACTACGCTTCCCAGATGTGCCGGTGAGATCGCGCCTGGAAACTCCGCCGGTCTTCCATCTCTCTTGCGTGGCTACTGCTCCGTGTGACCGCAGCCATGGTAGCTCTTTGAAGCCAAACATTGGCTGCGGTCACACGCAACATTAGCCACGCAAGAGATACAGAAGACAAGCGGAGTTTCCGGTCGCGATCTCACCAGCACATCTGGGAAGCGTAGCGCTTCCGTGGCACAACTGAGGCTTCCTGCCGAAAAAGCGCAGCAAAAAACTAGTACCTTGGAGGTACTAGTTTCCAGAAACTGCGGGGCAAGGGCGGGCGTCTGATCGCGTTTCCGGTGGTATCCGGCGCCCGCCCATGTCCCCTTGCGGAAAAGGGTTTTTTTTTTCCCACGTCTCCGTGGATGCGCACACGCACCCAACGGAGCATGCGCATTCGTAGTGTACACAAAAAAAGAAAACCAGTTCGCCGCGCCGCGCGCTTCTTCATTGCGCGCAGGCGTGTGTTGTGATCGGCACCTCTCCCTTGCCATGGAACCTCCACAGTACCTCCACAGAACCTCCACAGTAGGTCTGATCGCTTTACTGCATGTTAGTTTGCCCCGGGGCAAACAGCCACACTTCTCCTCTGCAGTTTCCTGCCCGTGTGGCAGGGGCCATTGTGGCTCTTCCCTTGGAAGAGCTCACTCAGGAAGGTAGGGAGGAGGTTACACAAAACACCTGCTTTTAGGATGCCATTTCATTGGAAAGAAACTGAGCAGGAGTGATTGAAGCTGGAGTGGAGGCTGTAGAAGTGAAGCTTCTAGCACAAATTGAGGTTTTGAAGCATGTGGCAGTATTAACACCATGTTACAAAATATCGATGAAACTACTTTGGGTTCGATCACATGAGCAGTTTGGCCTGACATAGCCACTCCTCCCCTCTGGATCAAATGAGTGTGATCAGATGCACACATCTGGCTCCCGTGCCCCAGTTGTCTATACCTCACACTAAAATGACCCTTTGGGAATGCTGTGCAGAAACATGGCTGATCAATGATGTTCGATGAATTAATTTAGGGTGGAACATGTACAAACATGTGGGCAAAAGACTGGCCTTTTCGGCTTGGAAAGGAAGATTAGGAGCCTGTAATGACACTTTGAGGCTCCAGTCTAGATCTCCATATGAACTCCAGTACCTGCGTGTTGCAGTCTTATCTTCTGTTAAATTATATGGCAAGCTCTTCTGGCACAAAAGGATGCACATGGCTGTTTACTGAACTGATTTGAGGCAAGAGACTTTGAGGTCTGCGGGAGGTCTATGTTAGACATCAAAATATGGTGGAGGAGGTAACATGTATATAATATCTCTTTCCATGAGTCTTGCTGCTCTATACCACTCTCAAATGTTTAATAGTCTCCATTTGACTTCCCAACAACTCCACCCATTTCTCCTTGGATAATGCCCCTTGCACCTAGAAATCCATCCCAGAATCTCTCCCTCTCTTTTCCTTCAAGTCCTTCAAGACTCATGGTGCTATATAATAATTATTGATATTAATAAAAATAGAGACAATGTTAGAGGAAGGAGAGGTTAAGGAAGGCTTAACCAGATATGTACAGATTGTATACCTGACTGTTGGTTAGAAAATAGAATAAGGGCTTGGAACTATTAGATACATTAAAATGTTGTAATAAATTTCCTCAACGAATTTTCAGTTCAGGGCTGAGCTGGCTACATTACCAAAGGACATCTTTCAGTTTCTGTTTTTTTTAGACTTTTGTATTCAAGGATTCCACCCTGGAGCGCCTCAGAGATTACCAGAGAGCTAATTTGATAGTAAGTTGCTCCTAGTGTCTACAATGCAATAGAGTTCAGCACACTTAAGCCCATTGAAATCTACAGACTGAAACATGCTTAACACTGTGTTGAATTGTAGCTACTATATTTTGTTGGGAATGATTATGTAGGTAGGTTTAAATTTTGGCCAATAACTAATTCATTTCTGTTGTTGGAAAGGGGATTTTTTATCCCAATTCATGAGAAATTTGCCTTTCATTGGAATACGGAGCTTGTTTCTTTGGCTTGATGTTTCTGGAATAATTTTCTTTTCAGGTACCTTTCCACAGGTCATCCTTTTTCCACTTGGTGATCTTTGGTTGCAAGGATAATGAAGGCTTGGTGAAGGGATTGTCTCGCCTTGTGGTTTATTGTGGTAGATTGGACTAAGTAAATTTTGAAGCACATTGGACTAAATAAATATTGAAGCCTTCCATCTTAGTGATTTTTTAATTCAGTATTGTGCTGGGGTTTCTTTGGTGGTGGTGTGTTTGCCATATACTTATACATGTACCTCTCCCATTGCGGACATGTAGTCCAGCATTTCCCTAAGAACTCGTACCTTCTGAGATCTCATATCTAAAGCACATCTTTGTATAACCCTTTTCTTCTAAACTTCGAAGAAAGGAGGTTTGTGGAAGATGATAAATGGAAGATTCTACCACTTGAGAATGAGAATATTTCTCTGGTCTACATCTTTGCAGTTTACTATTGTTGTTGTTATTCAGTCGCACAGTCGAGTCCGACTCTTCGCAACCCCATGGACCACATAATGCCAGGCTCTCCTGTTGTTGGGATTCTTTGGATACATCAGCAGAGTATTAAGAGACCATGATGTGTATTAAAATATAAAAGTTTACTATAAACCTAACATGGGAAAAGGTACACAGGATAGAAAATAAGAAAGAGCTAGTATGTCTACAGCCTTGCAGCTAAAGGGTAAAACGGGAAGAGCCGAATGGCATCTCCTTCTCTAGTCAGAACAAAGAACGAGGAGGAGAAACAAGTATGCTAAAAACTTGACACCTTGGTTTCCAATCAGAGTAGCAAATTAGCTCCAAAGTTCCCGGGCATCCTGTTGTCTAAGCAGATTGGTTACAAACAAACATGTGACTTAACAAACATCATTAACCCTGTGAATACTGAAGTGTTTTTACTTGTAACACCCAACACCTGTCTTCCGTCATGCTCCGGAATTTGCTTAATTTTATGTTTCATGTACTATACTTTACTGTATATTTCACCCTCAGAAGCTGCAGTGAATAAAATGGTGAATATTCTCCTTGCCATTGCAGAAATGGACAATATGTCTCCAGTGCCTTCTCGCCCATCTTAAAGCTTGGCCACAGTGCCATCACCTTCCAGGAGCACTACTCAGATGCACAGAGTCATTTGCACAAGAATCAGCAGTCACTCTGCACAGAGTCACTTCGGGAACCACAAAAACAAATGTTCCATTAGTCATTTTTGTTTTTCATTTGCACAACAAGAGTCATCATACATCTGGTCTCATCATGTGGGAGCTCACATGATCAAATTCTCCTGCATAACTCTTCCCAAAAATCTTCCAGATAGAAAACCATATATCAGAAAGTCTTCCATACTGAGGCTCTGTTTATTCTGCTTCACTATAATTTACTTTGTTTCATTAGGAAAGCTATTTGTGCACTATATGAGTTGAGGAGGGACAGGAGAACTAGGATCAGTTAAGAAGTCTGGTACGCTGTGAGCTCCTCTGAAATCAACATGGAAGTAACAGGTGCAATACCCCATGCCAGTAGAATTAGAACAAAAAATAATAATGGGATAAAAGTGGGGTATCAGAGAATATCACAATCATTGCATTTAAAAAAAACCCTGATGTAGACAGAGGGAATGAATCGTTAAAACAACAGAAGCTTTCCAACGATTCCCCCCCTAAGATCAAATCCAGTTGTTTTTTCTTTAAGTGGACAAGAAAGCAACTCTTGCAGTTCTCTGTTTGAACCTCAGTGTGTCACTGTTGGCCAACATGGCAGCCCAAAAGTGTCTGATGCATCCTTAGCATATGATTGCTTCAAACAATGCTGTATCTATTGGAGAAACTGCAGAGAACAGGGACGCAACAATCCTGCTGAGAAGCGAAAACAAAACCAGGGATGGCCTGTGAAAATTGAGCTTCAAGGCAAGATTCTTCCATCCTGTGATTGACTGCACCCAGAAGAGAATTTGATCTGATCTGGAGAGGAAAAGGAGACTGCTCGTTTATTGAAAGCTGTATGGAGAGAAGGCAGAGAGAAAATGGCCAGGCACACCGAAGGCAAGTACTGCTTCTCTCCTTATTGTCTTTGTGCTGCTGGGCTGCTTCAGAGCCGGTTCGGTATTCAGTGCCTGAAGAGATACCGAAGGGTTCTGTTGTGGGGAATCTGGCCAAGGATTTGGGACTGAATGCTAGAGAACTAACTAAACACAATCTGCATGCTGTCTCTGTGACTAAAATGCAGTATTTCAGTATCAATGCAGAGAATGGAAACCTCTATGTGAATGACAGAATAGACAGGGAGGGAATTTGTGGCAAGAATCCACTTTGCCTTGTAAATTTTGAGGCAGTGATAGAAAACCCTCTCAATGTTTTTCACATAACTGTGGCAATTCAGGACATTAATGATCATGCACCACAGTTCCTCAGAGGCAATATCTACTTGGAGACGAGTGAACTAACATTACCAGGCACCAGATTTCTTCTTGGGAAAGCCGAAGATCCTGACATTGGAAGGAACTCTGTGCAGAATTACCAGCTGAGTCTCAATCAGTATTTTAGCTTGGAAATTAAAGACAGTCAGGATGGAAATAAATTTGCAGATTTAATACTACAGAAACCACTGGATCGGGAAAATGAACATACCATCCACTTGATCCTAACAGCCATGGATGGGGGTGAACCTATAAAAACTGGCACCACTCAAATATGGGTGAATGTCACTGATGTCAATGACAACCCACCCATCTTTAGTCAAGAGTCCTATAAAGTCAGCTTACAAGAGAAAGCACCTCTTGGGTCTTCTGTTCTCCAAGTTGCAGCTTCTGATAATGATGAAGGTACAAATGCCCAAATCAGATACCATTTTAGCAATTTAGAAGCAGATGGCCAAGAGAAATTCAGCCTGGATCCAATCAGTGGCACAATTCTTCTTGTGGGGCTTTTGGACTTTGAAGAAACAAATGAATATACTATGACAGTTGCAGCAAAAGATGGTGGAGGACTGGTAACTCATTGCAAAGTTGACATAAGCATTCTTGATGAGAATGATAATTCACCGGAAGTGAGCTTAGCCTCTCTGTTCAGCCCAATACCTGAAGATTCCCTTTCTGGAACTCTTATTGCTCTGATCAATGTAAATGACAAAGATACTGGAGATAATGGTAAGGTTACTTGCAGCATACAAAACGATTTGCCCTTTAAAATTCTATCGTCATCTAATAATTTCTATAAACTCGTTTTGGACAGACCTCTGGACAGAGAAAGAACACCAGGTTACAATATCACAATCACTGCTACTGACCAAGGGACACCTCCACTCTCTACACAGAAAACCATCTCACTACTTATTTCGGATATCAATGACAATGCCCCTACTTTTGAGAAATCTTCCTATACTATCTATATTCCAGAAAACAATCCCTCTGGTGCTTCTGTTTTCACAGTCAAAGCCTTAGACCCAGATGTAGATAAAAATTCACGAATCACATATTCCATTCTCCACAGTAACATTGAGGAGCTCCCCATCTCTTCGTATATCTCCATTAACTCTCAGACTGGTGCTCTCCATGCCCAGAGGTCCTTTGACTACGAACAGTTCAGAGAGTTCCAGCTTCAAGTGAGGGCCCAAGATGGTGGTTCTCCCCCTCTCAGCAGCAATGTCACAGTGAGGGTGTTCATTCTGGATCGGAATGACAACAGCCCATGGATCTTGTCCCCTTCACAAGAAGCCAAGGGCTCAGCCTTATTTGAGATGGTACCTCGTTCTGCTGAGGCAGGATATCTGGTCACAAAGGTGGTGGCCGTGGATGCTGATTCTGGACACAACGCCTGGCTTTCCTACCATGTCATTCAAGCCACTGAACCAGGATTCTTCACTGTTGGTTCTCACACTGGAGAAATCAGGACAGCAAGGGCCTTTGTGGAGTAAGATGCTGCAAAACAGAAACTGGTCGTCTTGGTGAAGGATAATGGCCAGCCGTCTCTCTCAGCCACCGTGACTCTGAACTTGGTGTTTGCTGAGAACTTTCAGGAGGCCCTTCCAGAAATGAAGACCCAGTCCATCAGTCCTGACTATCAGTCAGACCTGCAGTTCTACCTGGTGCTGGCCCTGGCTTTGATGTCATTCTTGTTCCTCTTGACGGTGATCCTGGCCATTCTGATGAAGCTTCGACGATCAGGGAATCCCAAGTTCCTTCAGTGCTTTGCTCCTGTTCCTCATTCAAATGCTGGAGCCATCTTCCCACCCAACTTTGAAGATGGGACTTTGCCTTATTCCTACCAGCTGTGCCTGTCCTCAGAATCCAGGAAGAATGAGTTCACTTTCTTAGCTCCCAACGTTCAGATTGCAGAGAATGTTCTCTGCAGTAATAAGTCTGGTGTACCTTTCACGGGTGATGGAGGAAACTATTTAAATTCTAACTTGGAAGACAGTGACAAGGTAAGCTTCCTTTTCAATTTTTTTGGGGGTGGTGGTGCATTTTCACATCACCCAGAGCCCGGTGTAAGCTGTGATAGGGCAATTAAATGATGATGATGATGATGATGATGATGATGATGATGATGATGATGATAAGTCACTTAGTAACAGCTGGTCAATGTAAATAGCTCTCAAATTGCGGTCAACTTATGGTAACTCCAGAAAGGGGCTTTCAAGTCAAGTAAGAAGCAGAGGCGATTTACTAGTGTCTTCCTCTACAGACTCTTCCTTGGAGGTCTCCCTTCCACGTAGATCTGATGAGATCAGGCTATAACAGCCTAGTAACTCCTTACCACAACTGAAATGGAAATATTTGCTTTTAGTAGTATGGTTCTCATTTTGGGAAGTTTTCTTCAGAAAAAACATTGGTTTAGCCTTCATGTTTCATCACATTCATAAAATATCCTCTGTTTTTGTTCCACTTGAGGCATTTGCTCCGTGAATGAGGCCAGGAAATCGGAGCCATTATTCTTGTGTGGCTCTGCAGTTGCAAGACTTCTGGCAGGGTGTGGTGAAGCTGGGTTGCATTGACATTAAAGGACTATGACAACCTCTCTTTCAACATGAGCTGCTTAAGGGGAAATATGAATACAATGCACACATTGTCCGAGTCTCCTATGCCTAGTTCAGCATCTATATCCAATATTTGATAACTGCTCCATTTCTTTCTACACCTTGTACCTAAGTAATGACTTCCGTATGCAGATAAGCCATTACAGAGCTCATATCAAAAGCAGAACTTTTATACTGCCTTGCACATTATTCTTTTCAGATGAGAGCTCACAAATCAATCATTGTGTTATCAAATGCTGAGAAAATAAAAGCTCAAAAGATGTTCATACAAGTTCCCATAAGGCCTACAGTTAACAGAACATTTATGGCACCTACTGTAGTGTAACCTTTTAAAATGGAGATGCCAATCACTGACCCTGGATGTTTATACATACGGGGCTGTATCGGAACTTAAGACCCTCCTGTATACTCAGAAAAATGCACATGGATCTTAACTGTACCATTGCAGATAGTGGGGTGGGATTGCATACTGAAGTGGTCTCCTTCCCTCCACATGTAAAGCTATCATATTAAAGTGTACTAGTTTACAATCCTCCCTCACACATTCTAAGTGCAGGACATTTTTTTTCTTGAGGACATTTAGATTTGCCCACCTGTATTTTGATATGGTATAGTCATGGGAGAGCTGTGCCACATACTCTTTCTGAATGTGTAGATTGTGTAGTAATACTAATGCATGATGACTTGAGAAGTGCTCCTTCTTCTACTTTCAGTATTCCACAACATTAATCTAGGATCCCAGTGTTTACAATTTGGACTTCTGTGAATTTGACAGACATTTGTAGGGTCAGTATCTTAACAAGGAAGTGAGGATCATTTTAATTGTTTTTTTTTTCAGTAACAAATTTGGGTATATTTATTTATTCCTGGCCTTTCTTTTCTAAACGGTTGATGATGGAAAAGCTTTGTGTGAAAGAAAATATTTTTCAGCATCCATGAGATACTCATTATATAGATATTACAAGCCTTTTTTAAAAGATTCCAAACAGGGTGTGGGGTTCTGTTTACTAATAATACCGTTTAAACAGAGTGAGAATTCTACATTTATTGTTTGTGAGTTTTCATCTGGAGTGATTTTTCACTGCATGTCGAGAAAAGAGTTGAACACTGCTTACTTTATTACAGACCTATGCTACTTAACTGACTCTAGCAATTTCCATAAAATATGTTGTCTTCGGCTTTCCATAAAGGTTATCCTTATTTCCACTAGGGTTATCAAGACTCATTTAAGTGCACAGACTTTTATGTATAGGCCTCAGATGACATATGTATCCAAGTTTTCAATGCCCGCCTCCAAACCCATTGGCATACATGTATTTGCAGAGGTGAGCTTATCACTGAATGTACCCTTGGCTTCAAAGCTACTGTGCAATGTATGAAATTACCATTGAAGTATGTAAAGAACTGCATTAATTTACTACAAAAAGTTGCAAGTATTGGAGGTCTCTTACATCAGTTCCTCAGACACTGGGTAGAACAGGACAGAAATGAACTGTTGCTTGTTCTCTATTGCTAATAATATTCTAATGAACTTGCGTTGATGCTTCTCCTGTCAATAAAAAGTGCTTAAAAAATTATACAGCTATAGTATTAGTCAAATAAAAAAATGTATAGGATACTCTTCCTGAAATGCTTGCCAGGTAAGCATGAACAAAGTAAAATAGACTTTCCATGTTTTTCACTTGATAAAGAGAACAGTTGCAATTCTCCCTCTGAGACTCAGAGTGGCGCTGTTGGCCAAAGTAGAAATCATACTGGCTAATCTTTGGTGCTCTGTTCAGTCACAGACTGCAGATCCGGGGAGGTAGCAGAACAAAGAGACATCCAGACGCTTTTGCTGAGAAACGGTAGATACTGCAAGCTAGACAGAATAGGCAGGAACCAGTATCAAGGTTTATACTTCCTTACTGTGGATGTCTGTATTCTGAAGGGAGACTGGAAATCTTCAGTTTATTGGAGTATGCAAAACAGGAATAAAGCCCATTTCTCACTAAGTCAGATGGACAGCAGGCACAAAGATTACAGCAGGACTGTAAGAAGGCAAGTACGTCTCCTCTTACTATTGTCTTTGATTAGCAAGACTGCCTCAGAGCAGGTTCGGTATTCCATTCCAGAGGAAATGGAAAAGGGTTCCATTGTGGGGAATCTTGCCAAAGATTTGGGGCTGAACACTGGAGAAATAGAAAATCGCAATTTGCATGCCCTTGCTCTAGATAAAAAGCAATATTTTGCTGTCAATGTGAAAAATGGAAATCTAAATATAAATAGCAGGATTGATAGAGAGGAAATATGTGGGGGAAATGCACTCTGCCATATCAATTTTGACATTATGACTGAAAATCCTATGAATATTTTCCATGTAACTGTAACAGTCCAGGACATTAATGATAATGCTCCACAATTCTTAAATGGAGATATCAAGATAGAGGCAAGTGAACTCTCTATACCAGGTGCCACATTTCATCTTGGGAAAGCTGCAGATCCTGATATTGGGATGAACTCTGTCCAGAATTATCAGCTCAGCCAAAACCACTATTTTGTTCTAGAAGTTAGAGAGGGAGAAGATGGAAGTAAATATGCTGAACTGGTGCTGAATAAACAGTTGGATCGGGAAAGTGAAAGTAGTTTCCATTTAACCCTTTTGGCTGTAGATGGAGGGAAGCCTGCCAAAACTGGGACAGCCAAAATTTTGATAAATGTAATTGATGTCAACGACAACCCACCTGTCTTCACTCAAAAAGTATACAAGGTCAACCTGAAAGAAAATGCTCCAAAAGGATCTTCATTGGTACAGGTAAAAGCCACTGACAGAGATGAAGGGTCCAATGCCCAGATCATCTATAGCTTTAGCAGTATTGATAAAAGTGATCACCAGAAATTCCATTTGAATCCACAGGATGGGGCAATCACAGTTATGGAAACACTGGACTTTGAGGAAGCGGAGAAATATTCTGTAGTTGTAGAAGCCAAGGATGGAGGGGGATTAGTGGCTCACTGCAATGTTGAAATAAAGATAGTAGATGAGAATGACAATGCCCCAGAAATCCTTCTGGTCTCATCCTCCAGCCCAATACCTGAAGATTCTACATCTGGGACTCTGGTAGCTCTCATCCATGTAAAAGACAGAGATTCAGGAGAAAATGGAAACGTAGTTTGTCATTTAGTAAGTAATTTGCCATTTCAAATTATCTCAACATCCAATAACTACTATAAGGTGCTTACAGATGGTGTGCTGGACAGGGAAAATACTCCTGAGTATAATATCACAATCACAGCCACAGACCAAGGCAAACCTCCTCTTTCTACACTGAAGACCATTGCAACATTGAGGACCTGCCTCTCTCCTCTTATGTCTCCATTAACTCTGAGACTGGGATTGTTTATGCACAGCGCTCCTTTGACTACGAACAATTCAGGGAGTTCCAACTTCAAGTGAAGGCCCAAGATGGAGGTTCTCCTCCCCTCAGCAGCAATGTCACAGTGGAAGTGTTTATTGTGGACCAGAATGACAACAGCCCTCAGATCCTCTACCCTTCCAAAGGAGTGGAAGGTTCAGGTTTGTTTGAGATTATACCCCGTTCAGCCGATGCAGATTATCTGGTGACCAAGGTGGTAGCGGTGGATGCTGACTCTGGACACAATGCCTGGCTCTCCTACCACCTGCTTCAGGCCACTGAGCCAGGGCTCTTCATAGTTGGACACCATACAGGTGAGATCAGGACATCCCGAACATTTTTGGAAAGGGATGCTGTGAAGCAGAGGGTGGTCATTTTAGTGAAGGATAATGGGCACCCATCACTATCTGCTACAGTGACTCTGAACATGGTGTTTGCAGAGAACTTCCAAGAGGCCCTTCCAGAAATGAAGACCCAGTCCATCAGTCCTGACTATCAGTCTGATCTGCAGTTCTATCTGGTGCTGGCCTTGGCTTTGATCTCCTTCTTGTTCCTCTTGACGGTGATTCTGGCCATTCTGATGAAGCTTCGACGATCAGGAAATCCCAAATTCCTACAGTGCTTTGGTCCCGTCCCCCACTCAAACAACGGTATTATATTTCCACCCAACTATGAAGAGGGGACACTGCCTTATTCTTATCAACTTTGCTTATCATCTGAATCCCGGATACAGGAATATGCCTTTCCAGCAAGCAGTGTTCTAACTGCAGAGAACATTTCTTCTAAGAATAAGTCTGAGGCCCTTTTGACAGCCAGTGAGGGAAATGTCCTTAATTGTGAGATGGATAAATCTGATACGGTAAGTTTATTTTCACTATAGACATTTTGACTGTTAATGTAAATGGCCACTTGTATAGTCATATGTAGATGAGTTCCCCCTACAAGCAATATAGTTTAATCTCTTAGCTTCTAATTGATCCTTACTAGATTTGGCGATTTTCATTGCTTCAGCTTTACTGAAGGATACTTAATGTTTGAATACCTCAGAGCAATGCTCTTTAATAAGAAAGTAGATAATGCTGTATTTATTTTATTTATTAAATTAGTTGTTTGTTTTCTGATGCCCTTTCCCGAGAGCGTGGGGCTCAGGGCAGTTCACAACATTTTGGTTCAATGCAGTGTAAAATAAGTTGAAACAATAAAAACACAATATTTAAAACATTCAGAACATTTAAATAGTCATGCTGGCATTCAGTCATGGGGGGATGGTGCCAGGCAAATGTAAGAAACTGTCACTAGCCTCAATTAAAGGCCTGGCGGAACATCTCTGCCTTACCTGCCCTGCAAAACTTTAATAGATCAGACAGGCCACAAATGTCACTCGACACAGAGTTCCACCAGGCTGGGGTCAGGGCAGAGAAGGCCCTGTCCCTGGTCGAGGCTATCCGGATATCTTTTGGGCTGGGACCACCAGAGGGTTCTTATCCGCTGATCAGGGGTCGTTTCGTAGAAAAAGAGCTAGGGGAACTCATTAGCATAACTCATTAGCATATGCCACACCCCCTGACACGAGGGGCCCGGCGGTGGACCTGCAAGGCCGGCGGGAGTGCGAGGAAGCCCCGCCAAAGCCCTCCCTGGCCCCAGGCAGGCAGGGGTGGGGAGAGGCGGGGAGGAAGCAACTTACCCTCCCTCTTCTCCTGCCTCCTCCTGGCTGAATGAGGGCCGGAAGCGGGGTGGCCGGAAGCAGGGAGTGGGGCTTCGTTGTGTGCCCCGCCCCCCGCACCTCACCAGGGGGAACTGTGATCCCCCGCGATCCCCCCCGAATCGACCTCTGCCACTGATCATAACGCCATTTGGGAGATGACCTGGGAGAGGAGTTCCCAAAGGTATGTAGGTCCCTGAACATTAAGGGCTTTAAAGGTAAGCCCCAAAACATTGAATCTGATCTGGTATTCAACCGGCAGCCAATGCAGTTCGCGCAGCACTGGATGTATGTACGCCCTCCATGGGGTCCCTGTAAGAACCTGCGCTGCCACTTTTTGTACCAGTTGGAGCTTCCAGGTCAATTTCAAGGGTAGCCCTACATAAAGCGAGTTACAGTAATCCAGCCTGGAGGTGACCATTGCATGGATTTCTATGGCAAGGTCAGGTCGAGACAGATAGGGGGCCAGATGTCTGACTTGGTGCAGTTGGAAAAATGCCCCCTGGACAACATTAGCAATCTGGGCCTCCATAGATATAGTGCGGTTCAAGATCACCCCCAGATTCCTGATGGTAGGTGCTGGTGTCAAAGGCACCCTGTCAAGGGCTGGGAGTTGACTCCCCAATCCTGAGTCACACACACACACCCCAGCCACAGAACCTCCATCTTAGTTGGATTCAGCTTCAGCCGGCTTTGCCTCAAGCATCCCACTACAGCCTCCAAACCCTTGGCCAGATTTTTGGGGGCAAGTCTGGACGGCCGTCCATCAGCAGATATTGCTAGGTGTCATCATCATAATATTGGTGATGCCCAAGCCCAAAACTCTGAACCAGCTGGGCATGTAGATATTAAACAGCATTAGGGATAGGATCTCCCCCTGAGGCACTCCACATTCTAGTTGACATCTCCCACCCAGCACCACCCTCTGTCCCCACCCTTGGAGAAATGAGATCAGCCACTTCAAGACTGTCCCACGGACTCCTACGTCAGCAAGGTGGTGGATCAAGAGATCCTGACTGACCATGTCAAACACTGCTGTAAGATCTAACAATATCAGCAGCACTGACCCACTTCAGTCCAGCTGCCTACGAAGGTCCTCCGTAAGGGTGACCAATGCTGTCTCTGTCTCATGGCCAGAGCGGAAACCAGACTGGAATGGGCCCATTGTTTTATATCCATTGTTTTATATATGTTTTTCTTGTTTTTTTAATCATTCTTGAACACTACAATTACTACTACTAATGATAATAATAATCTCAGTAAGACCAGTCCGGTAAATCAGGCCAGTATGTATTTATTTTTTTTACCATTTAGGGATGTATGGGCACACCTTTTTCTTTTGCGTGCTATCTTTATGCTCCTTTTCATCTTGCTCGTTTTCATGCCTGGTGTCCTCAATCTGAATGTGGTGGTTTGACATTTGTATGCCATTCATATGCAATTTATCTTGAACTGATACAAACATGACATTAAAAATGGCATAAATTTAATGGGAAAGGGGGCTGTGAGGAAGGTAGCAATGCTACAAAAGTAGAGCGACAGGGGCAGAGTTGCCAGCTGGCAGGATACTGGGTCATCAGGGGTTAGGGGGTGCCATCATGATGGCAGTCTGGCATCATTTCTGGGGCAATCCCAGAACTCTATCATAGACTTTCTGGTGAATCCTAGAGTGCTGCGCCAACAGTGATTTTCATCTTATTTTTTCCCCTGACACCCTACCAAGCAGCAGTGGGGGTCAAAGTCTGCTGCCAGGAGGTCTCCCACCATAGCAAAAACCTGGCCGGCCTACCTAAGGGTTTTGACTCGCACAAGGAGAAATGAAAACAAAGCAGGGATTTTTCAGCCAGAATAGTAAGGCAGTAACATTCAATAGAATCCCTAATTTTTACGTGGCCGCACAAGTGACCCCACAATGGATGCTAGTGAATTCTGGATGATCTGAAATGAGAATGTAAGAGAAATGTAGAAGTAACGTAGGACATCTGTATAAACTGCACCCATTCCGTATTGAAATAGGGAATAATAGTGCCTTTTCGGTTTAAAATTTCGGTCAGGTAATGAGGAAATGGTTACTCAACCTGGAACAAATGCATTTACCCATTCCGGTGGCAGCCAAAAACATGGAAAAACATGAAGTGTGGTGACTGAGTGGCATTTTTCATTTCAGATGCGGGGATAGTTTGGCATGGGTTGCTGTTATTGGTGGCATGGGCTGCTGTGCTTTGGTTAACATGTAGTTCTACCTCCACTGTTGACTATCAGGGACTAGCAGTGCAATCCTAAACAGGTCTTCTTAGAATCCTACTCAGTTCTATTTAGTCAGGCCCAATCCTTGAAAAGTGCTCTTAGAATGGCAGCCTAAGTGTACATAAACTTCCAAACATGAGAATCCCATTATTTACCATAGTGGGGCTTACGATTTACTCTGATATCTTAAAGAAACTATCTGTGCACCACCCAGAAAAGAGATAGGAGGTCTGTGTATTCTAGGTGTTCAAAGTTTTGGATTGCTGTTGAAATCCTTGAAAAGATTAGATGATTACTTGAACTCTATTTTATTGAACTACTCAATCCCCGATGACTTATTGGTAAATGAAAACCAAAAGTCTAAATTGAAGGAATGGGTATTTAATAAGGATGGGCTTTTGAACCGACATGTGGTGGTAAGTTGCCGTACAGCCCCCTTGTATAAGATCTTTAAAAGAGATCATTGTAGGACTGTATATCTTGAGAAACTAACTACTCTGGAGCTGAGAAGGGCTTTTACTGCCCTAAGGTTCCACGTCATACCCTCAATGGTTTGTATTGGCTGCTTTCTGGGTGCCCCTGCCGCCTCTAGAATATGCCTATGTGGTATGGGTGAAGTGGATGATGTCGAGCATTACATTCTGAGATGTTCATGGCACGAATTATCCTATTGTACCTCTGTATAATAGAATTTCAGAGCAGGATTTGACCGTTTTCTTGCTCTCTGATATTGATGCACATGTTACTAGCAGAATGGCTTTGTTTCCACTGGCAGCAAAAAAGATAAGACTGGATCTAGGACTTACTGCACATTATTGATGTATAATGTTTGTTGTGCTTAGATTTATTTTGTGTTGTTATGGCCAATGGCTAAGACAATAAACTAAACTTGAACATGAACTATTAGGAGGTCTGTGGCTAAGTAGCAATTGGCTGACTTGTGAGATTACAGGTAGGGATCGAGTGAACCGTTTTGGAATGACAGTGGAAACAACAGATATAAATAGCAGCATTCCATATTCCAGGCAGAGAAAACAGCTGGATGACAATGCAGAGATTTCCTTCAGTGTTTGTTTGTAATTCACCAAAATATCAATTGCCTTCTTGGTTACATTTTTATTCAAATGAACAAGCATCCATTGCAGTTCTCCTGGTGAGCCTCAGAGTGTCGCTGTTGACCAATATCATCCCTAAATGGAAGCTGGAAAGCCACAGATATTTGCTATAGCTTTATCAGTGCTGTGCAGACCGGGGAACTCCAACACAAAGGCAGAACAGCATTCCTGAGCCCCCCCCCCAAAAAAAGTCTTGTGGCTTGTACAAATTAAGAAGAAAGACAGATTATTCTTCCTAAGCTTCCCTGCATCTTGAAGAGGATCTGATCTGACCGGAGGGAAAAGAGACAGCTAATTTGTCTGGGATCCAGATGGACAGGAAGCACAAAGGGAATGGCCGGGCTCTGGGAAGGCAAGTACTGCTTCTCTCATTATTGTCTTTCTGCAGCTGGGCTGCTTCAGAGCAGATTCAGTATTCCATACCCGAAGAGATGCCAAAGGGTTCTATTGTGGGTAGCCTTGCCAAGGACTTGGGTCTGAATGCCAGAGAACTAGCACAGCGTAACCTACATGCTGTCTCTGTGGATGATATGCAATATTTCACGATCAGTGCAGAGAATGGAAAACTCTATGTGAACGACAGAATAGACAGGGAAGGGATTTGTGACACAACTATACCTTGTCTTGTTAATTTTGAGGTAGTGGTTGAAAACCCTCTGAATATTTTTCATATCACTGTAGTGATTCAAGACATTAATGATAATGCACCATATTTTGCAAATGAGAACATCAAGTTGGAAGTCAGTGAATCCAGTGCCCTAGGTACAAGATTTCTTCTTGGGAGAGCTGAAGATCCAGACATTGGTATGAATTCTCTTCAGAATTACCAGATCAACCCCAACCAATATTTCAGTGTAGAAGCTAGAGAGAGTAAGGATGGGAAGAAATTTGCAGAGTTAGTACTGCAGAAAACGTTGGATCGTGAAAGGGAACAGTCCTTCCAGTGGACTCTTTTTGCCATTGATGGTGGAGAACCTAGAAAAACTGGAACCATGCAGATACAGATTAATGTCACTGACACTAATGACAATTTTCCTGTTTTCTCAAAAGAACTTTATAGGGCAACTTTGAGGGAAAATATGTCTACTGGATCGTTTCTGCTCCAAATTGTGGCCTCTGATGATGATGTAGGTACAAATGCCCAGATCACATACCATTTCATCAATGTACCAATGAATGGCCAGGAGAAATTCAGCCTGGATCCAATCAATGGCACAATAACTCTAAAAAGCCCATTGGACTTTGAAGAAACCAGAGAATATACGATGACAGCAGCAGCAAAAGATGGAGGAGGATTAGTGACCCACTGCAACATCGAAATAACAGTTCTTGATGAGAATGACAACTCCCCAGAGGTGAATATTGTTTCCCTGTTTAGTCCAGTACCTGAAGATTCCCTTCCTGGAACATTAATTGCCTTGATCAATGTAAAAGACAAAGATACAGGGGACAATGGGAAAGTTACATGCAACCTAGAAAAGCATTTACCTTTCAAGATTATTCCCTCTTCTAATAATTACTATAAGCTGCAGACAGACAGCCCTTTAGACCGAGAAAAGCATTCTGAATACAATATTACAATCACAGCTACTGACCAAGGGACACCTGCACTCTCCACACATAAAACCATCTCATTACTTATTTCAGATATCAATGACAATGCCCCTTCTTTTGAGAAACCATCCTACACCATCTTTGTGCCAGAAAACAATCCTTCTGGTGCTTCCATATTCAGTGTGAAATCCTTGGACCCAGACGTGGACCAAAACTCACGAATCACATATTCCATCCTCCACAGCAACATCAAGGAGCTCCCCATCTCTTCATACATCTCCATTAACTCTGAGACTGGAGCTCTCTATGCCCAGAGGTCCTTTGACTATGAACAGTTCAGAGAGTTCCAGCTTCAAGTGAAAGCTCAAGATGGTGGTTCTCCCCCTCTCAGCAGCAATGTCACAGTGAGGGTGTTCATCATGGATCGGAATGACAACAGCCCATGGATCTTGTCCCCTTCACAAGAAGCCAAGGGCTCAGCCTTATTTGAGATGGTACCTCGTTCTGCTGAGGCAGGATATCTGGTCACAAAGGTGGTGGCCGTGGATGCTGATTCTGGACACAACGCCTGGCTTTCCTACCATGTCATTCAAGCCACTGAACCAGGATTCTTCACTGTTGGTTCTCACACTGGTGAGATCAGGACCGCAAGGGCCTTTGTGGAGAAAGAGGCTGCGAAACAGAAACTGGTCATCTTGGTGAAGGATAATGGGCAGCCGTCTCTCTCAGCCACTGTGACGCTGAACTTGGTGTTTGCTGAGAACTTTCAGGAGGCCCTTCCAGAAATGAAGAACCAGTCCAGTAGCCCAGACTATCAGTCTGACCTGCAGTTCTACCTGGTGTTGTCCTTGGCTGTGATGTCGTTCTTGTTCCTCTTGACGGTGATCCTGGCCATTCTGATGAAGCTTCGAAGATCAGGGAATCCCAAATTCCTGCAGTGCTTTGCTCCTGTTCCCCATTCAAAGGCTGGAGCCATCTTCCCACCCAACTTTGAAGATGGGACTTTGCCTTATTCCTACCAGCTGTGCCTGTCCTCAGAATCCAGGAAGAATGAGTTCACTTTCCTGACTCCCAATGTTCAGATTGCAGACAATATTCTGTGCAACAACACATCTAGTGTGCCTATCCTTAATAATAGAGAAAAAAGTTTAAATTCTGAGATGGAGAGCACGGACAAGGTATAGATTATTATTTTCCTTTCATGACATATTACGTATGGGGTTGGTAAAACTGCTTTGTTTGTTTGACTTTTGCTTGTCTATCACACAGGAAACCAGTGAATATGGGGGATGGTTGTTTTACAGTAGAAAACACGCACACATCACTTCCCAAAGTTTTCTGTGCTTCTTATTAACTTTGTGCACTTTGGTATATATCCTTGCCAACATGCTTCACCTTGTCCTTCTGTGGTTTGGAATGTGCTTTTTAATTAAAATAGCAGGATGGCAGGATATATATATATTGAGGTATTTCAAAAGGAGCCATAAAATGCATTTCGAGCATGTGTTTCAATGGGAATACATTTTCTCGTTTTGAGCATGTATTTCAATGGGTATACATTTTTTTTCAATGATCTACTTTTTATCTTCATGTTCATAAGAAGTAAAATATACATTTTACTCAGATTAATATTCATATCTCAAGGTTGTAAAATATTGACTCTATTTTATGCCCAAGAATTGTTGCAGTACTAACAGTCTGGCACCAGTCTGAACAAATGAGGTATCTTGCAGTGGCCACACACATTCGTCATTCTATTGTAAGGTTTGTGAGTGTCAGATACATCTAGAGCTCACGTCTTCATAGGACGGCCATGAGATCTTCCTTCGCTTATTACACAAATAGTCTTAAGCAGGGGTCATTTCGTAGAAAAAGAGGTACAGGAGCTCATTAGCATAACTTATTAGCATAACTTATTTGCATATGCCGGGGGGGGGGGCTCTGCAACTTACCTGGCTGCTTCTTGCTCCTCGTGGTCCGACTGAGGGCTGCTAGGAACAGGGGGCATGGCTTGTCATGTGCCTGCCCCCTTGGCTCCTTGCTGCCAGAGCTCCGCTCCTGTGCGCTCCCGCAGGAAATGACCCCTGGTCTTAAGAAAGACACTTGTACTTCCTTTCTTGCTGCTAGTACACAGGGTACGACACCAATTTGCCAGCTTGTTCGCCCCCTTCCTTCTGAAGTCATAGCCTCTTCCAGTAGGCCCTTTACCCTCTGCTTTTCTTTATCCATGGCATTCTGATTGATTCCATCAATGCCTATCATTGGGCAGTGATGGTATACTACAACACTATTTTTGGCTGAACATTAGCAGCATGTTAGTCTTAATGTTTCAGTTATTTATTATAGAGCTATCGGTGTACAGGATTCTATAGAATTTCATAAGCAGGTATAGGCAGGTCCCTGGCTTCAAGGTGATTCCGGTCTGAGATCAACAATGGGGAAGATAACAGGGGAATAAAGGACAACTGTGAGTAAATGCAGTTATACATATTTAAACTGGATTACCATTGCAGATATGGTCATGATGCTTGCACTCAGAGCATATGCAGGATCCAGCCAGAGCTTAGAGCAAAGAGCTAATAAATGATGGGGAGCACTCATACACATCAAAATCTATGGGGCTGCAGGAATGAAAGGAAGACACCAAATAGCTCCTGGGTCTTGTTAACAGGTACTGCGCCCAAACCATGTGTATCACTTCAGCCATCCTCTTTTTGGTCCATTCACCCAACTTCTTGGGCCTCAACCTGAAGAACAGGATACTGGACACTGGATCGATCCTAGGGAGCTTCTTCCATGCAGAAGAGTGGCATATTTGTACACTTACAATTTGTTCTTGTTCAGTCACACAGTCGAGTCCGACTCTTCGCGACCCCATGGACCAGATCACGACAGGTCTTCCTGTCTTCCACCGTCCTCTGAGGTTTGCTCAATTTCATGTTCGTTGCATCTATGACACTGTCTAACCATCTCATCCTTTGCCGTCCCCGTCTTCTTTGACCTTCAATCTTTCCCAGCATCAGGGTCTTCTCCAGTGAGTACTCCCTTCTCATTTGGTGGCCAAAGTATTTGAGCTTGTACCTCTGGTAGTTCTCTATCCACGTACTGTTGAAGCCTAGCTTGTAGGATCTTGAGCATGACCTTGCTAGCATGTGATATGAGTGCAATTGTGCGATAGTTTGAACATTCCTTGGCATTGCCCTTCTTTGGGATTGGGATGTATACTGACCTTTTCCAATCCTGTGGCCACGGTTGCGTTTTCCAAATTTGCTGGCAAATGGAGTGCAGCACTTTAACAGCATCATCTTTTAAGACTTTGAATAGCTCAGCTGGGATACCATCACCTCCACTAGCTTTGTTGTTAGTAATGCTTTCTAAGGCCCATTTAACTTCACATTCCAGGATGTCTGGCTCGAGGTCAGTGATTATACCGTCGTGGTTGTCAAGGACATCGAGGTCTTTCTTATATAGTTCTTCTGTGTATTCTTGCCATCTATTCCTAATCTCTTCTGCTTCTGTTAGGTCCCTACCATTTTTGTTCTTTATCATGGCCAGCTTTGCATGGAACTCTCCCTTGATTTCTCCAATTTTCTTGAAGAGTTCTCTAGTCCTTCCCATTCTATTGTTTTCCTTTATTACTTTGCACTGTTCATTCAGGAAGGTCTTCTTATCTCTCCTTGCTGTTCTCTGGAAATCTGCATTCAGTTGGGTAAATCTTTCCTTTTTGCCTTTGCCTTTCACTTTCCTTTTTTCCTTCGCTATTTGTAAAGCCTCATCAGACAGCCACTTTGCTTTCTTGCATTTCTTTTTCTTTGGGATGGTGGTGATTGCTGCCTCCTGTACAATGTCATGGACCTCCGTACATAGTTCTTCAGGCACTCTATCTATCAAATCTAGTCCCTTGAAGCTATTCTTCACCTCTAGGGATGTGATCTAGGTCAAACCTGAATGGCCTAGTGGTTTTCCCAATTTTCTTCAGTTTAAGTCTGAATTTTGCAATGAGTAGCCCAGCCCTAAACATAAGGTCAGGATTCTGCCCTTGATTTATATGCTTGTTTTATAACCTTATATTAGCACTTTATGTAATTGTTCTTATTCTAATTTTATTGCATTTATTGGTTTTACTGCATTTTAACGTGTAAGCTGCCTTGAGCTAGTTTGCACCGGCAAGGCAGGATATAAATTGAAAATAAATAGATAAATTTTCAGGTGAGTTGGAATGGGAGATTAGATTCTCATTTATACTTGCTCAGTTAACATCTATGAACAGGGGGAAATGCAAAAGATTTCTGTTGAATTTCTACATTTTGCAAACTCTCCCTGTTAACTGGCCTAGAGCATGTTCTAGCTTTTTCTTTAGTTGGTTTGTTCTCAGACTTTTGGCTTTAGTCATCTGCAGCAAGAACTAAGGCATCCCAAAACTTATTAGGGATGCTTTGGATGCCCTCCAATTTTGTGTATGTGTTATTATTGTTTTCTTCATGTTCGTATATAGGGAGCTGTCACACCAAAAAAAAAAGGTCCATTGATCCATCATGTCCAACATTGTTATCACCCTTTAATAATGGCAGCTTAAGGTCTGATGCCGAAGTACTTCTCTACCATTCTACCTGCACTCATTTAAATGGAGAGTTTGAACTATACCCCTATCACTACTCTTATACATATGCAGTGTATCTATTAGAACCCCTAGTAGTGCCATAGTATGTCATAGTAGTATCACAGAAGGTTTTGAAAAGGGCTTTATCATACTTGTGGCATTTCAAGCAGTAGTAGCCTATTGTTTAGCATTCATGCCCTTATGTACACCTAGGCCTGTGTTTCAGTGATAAAAGAAGACAACTAATATATTTATTGCAATTTAGTTTAGTCCAATAGAAATGTTTTCTGTAATGTAGATCAATGGAAATAATTTCATCATTTGAGAGACGTTCGATGTATGGCATAGTTCAGACTGGCAGTTTGCATGTTTCAGAAAAGTTCCACAACCGGATTAAAGGGGCCATTCATACAGGCACATCTGTCCGGCATTCCCCAGCCGTACTCAACCCATCTTGTAACGCTTCACTCCCGAGTTTAAAGGATACCTGGTGAAAATGGTATCAAACCCTGGAAAGCGCAATTATCCCGCATCCATCCTGCACCAACAAAGTGTGAACAGCAAAAGCCACGGTTTTTCTTGTGCACTTATGCGCTTATGCCCATAAACGCTTATGCACATAAGCACATATCTCCAGATTAGCAAAAAAAAAAAAAGCTGCACCTTACAGCTGCACCTCTGGGTCAACAGTGTGAATGTTCCCTTGCGCCTCCTCCCGGTATGCTCCTGCATCAGTCGGTGCAGTGTGACCAAGAAAACCCGGAACAGTTTGTTCCGCTCTTTTTTTGCCACAACTCCCTCCTGCTTCAAACTGCGAGTCTGAATTCAGCCTATGAATATTTAAAGGGTTTTCTATAATGCAGAACTTTTAAGCTGCTGTATTCTGTAATGGAACTGGCTGTGGGTTTTTCACTTATGCTTATTTTACTTTGATGGTAACTGCTGTTTAGCCCACCAGCCTTGAGCAATGTCACACTAGATACAGCAAAAAAAGAGAAGAATTAAATAAGCAACCAGTTATCACACTTGAAGTCCTTTAGATTTAATTACATGAGAAAAAAATTGGCTACTGACAATATAACTCCTGAATCCACACCTGCCAAGAGTGTATTAACCTTATCTGATGTTATCAACCCCTCATTATCGCAAAAAAGAGGAGTTATCCACAAAACCCCTAATGTCGCAAAAAGTACCACTTTCCAGTAAGCACTGCTCCAAAGTTTCAATCTGTCCAGAAGCTCAGTGTTTTTTTTCACTTATAATAGTGTTTGAACAGTAGAAATGTCTTCATATGCATGGGTGGATTTCTTTCCAGTAGATCACTACTTTAAGTTCACGTTTTTAATCTTCTTTTCTGTTCAGTCTGTTAGCCAGTTTCCTCACTCTTTTAGTCGCAGGCTAGAAAGCATTCTGTGATTTGGCTAAGTGAAAATACGGTATTAAATCTAAACAAGTATGAGATGAAGGAAAAGATATGGTAATGCTGTTCCACAGACATTGGCAGAAGAGTCCCTGAAGCACTGTAATAGTTAGGTTCCGTCAGAAGGCTCTGTGTTTCTGCTTGTGCACGCTCTTATGAAAGCAGAGAAACATCCTGTATTTAGCTTCACTTTTTTCATGCAGTACTTAAGAGCAAGGTGTAAAACAGTTCTTGTTTGAGCAGAAGACACCTTCTGCAGATAGATGGTTATCTTTTGATCTAACCCACTTGAGGTAGAACGGGTAAGTGAAAAGAGTGCCCTAGGGCTTGTGAAAAATGGACTCCAAAGAAGAAGGCAAAACTAGTAAAACATCAGCCTCTCCACTTACTCACAGAAATCCCATCCACTCTGAGCAGTCTTTTGGTTTCTTCTCAGATCAATGAATTCAGGGAGGGGCTGTGGCTCAGTGGCAGAGCATGTGCTTTGTATGTGTAAGTTCCTGGGTTCAGTCCCTAGAACCCATAGTTAAAAGGACCAGATATTAGATGATGCGAAAGACCTCTACTTGATATCCTGGAGAGCTGCTGCCATCCAAAGCAGAGAAGACTAACCTTGAGAAACCAGCAGTCTGACTCAGTGGGAGCAGCTTCGTGTGTCCATGTGCTCCGTCAAGATGCTAAAACTCGACTGAGATACCTGAAGAAGTAAATTCTGTGTTACATAGCAATTGCCAAGGTATCCTTAGGGGTTCCAGTTGCACATTCCCAGAAGCATTTGTTCTTCAGTCGCACAGTCGAGTCCGACTCTTCGCGACCCCATGGACAAGATCTCTCCAGGCCCTCCTGTCTTCCGCCGTCCTCTGAAGTTGGCTCAATTTCATGTTCGTTGCATCGATGACACTGTCTAACCATCTCATCCTTTGCCGTCCCCGTCTTCTTTGACCTTCAGTCTTTCCCAGCATCAGGGTCTTCTCCAGTGAGTGCTCCCTTCTCATTTGGTGGCAAAAGTATTTGAGCTTCAGTTTCATTATCTGGCCTTCCAGGGAACAGTCAGGGTTGATTTCTTTTAGGATTGACTGATTTGATCTTCTTGCAGTCCAAGGGACTCTCAAGAGTCTTCTCCAGCACCATAGTTCAAAAGAATCTATTCTTCGGCACTCGGCCTTCCTTATAGTCCAACTCTCGCAGCCATACATGACTACTGGGAATACCATTGCTTTGACCATGCGGACTTTTGTTGGCAGGGTGATGTCTCTACTTTTTATCATGAGCCTTTAAAATAGTATATGGAATCTGACACAGCATACAGAGAACCCATTGATTTCGTTATATAGTTTCAGGTGGGTTGTCGTGTGTGCCTGAAGCAGCTGAACAAAGTTTGAATCCAGTGGCTCCTTTGAGAGCAACGACATTTGATTCAAGGTATATCTTTTGTGTATCTGAAGAAGGGTGCATGCACACGAAAGCTTATACCTTGAATAAAACTTATTTTGTCTTAAAGGTGGCACTGCCCTCTGTTTTTATGTAGTTTGTTTTTCATTTCTTATAAACAGTGACATGTCTCATAAAATTCCACGATACTCAAGAAAAACGGCGTTGAAAAGTTGCATTACCATTCCCCCTCCCCCCAATTTTTTTCATATTAGACATCCATGGACGGCTTCAAGAGGGAATTAGATAAGCATATGGAGCAGAGGTCCATCAGTGGCTATTAGCCACAAGGTATAGATAGGGGCTATGGGGCAAGTGATGCTCTGTCATCTTGGTGCTTGGGGGGGTCAACAGTGGGAGGGCTTCTAATGTCCTGGCCCCACTGGTGGACCTCCTGATGGCACTGGTATTTCTGGCCACTGTGTGATACAGAGTGTTGGACTGGATGGGCCTTTGGCCTGATCCAACATTGGCGTCTCTTATGTTCTTATGTTCATTCTATCTCACTGTTGTCAGTAACACATGGGAGGTAGAAAAGGAGAGTAGTTGGTGTTGTTTCACTAAAGCCATTTTGGATGAAGTTGGTGACTCTACTAGCAAAGCAAACACGTAAGATAATGTAGACAAAGCCAGAAAACTTTCTTCTTCCCCACCTGAAAACAGACTGTTCTTCTCTACATATAAGCTTCAGGAAGAGACAAAAGCAATTCTTGCAGTTCCCTGCCTGAGACGCAGGGTGTCGCTGTTGGCCAAGGTAGCTCTCATGTAGGAGCTGAGAATCCACTGAACGATGCTTCCAGCAGTGTGGCTGCTCATTCTCTGAATGCAGATCAGGAAAACAGCAGACAACGGAGACGTGGAAGCCTTGGGGAAAGGAAACCATTACAACGTATATAAATTCAGCAGTATCCAGTGACATTGTTATGCTTCTTTACTGTGGATCTTGTATTGGGAATTGGAAACACCTCAGCTGATCAAGATATGCAAGCAGAAAAAGCAAGATTTCCAGCCAGAAGGATGAACTGCAGACACCAAGAGAAGAGTAGATCAGTAAGGTTATTGTTCCTCTTATTATTGTCTTTGTTCTGCAAGACGGCCTCAGAGCAGATTCAGTATTCAGTCCCTGAGGAAATGGAGAAAGGGTCCGTTGTAGGGAATCTAGCCAAAGATCTAGGACTTAGCCCTGGAGAAATAGCAAATCGCAATCTGCATGTCCTTTCTCTAGATAAAAAGCAGTATTTCACTGTCAGTGCAGAAAATGGAAAACTGTATGTAAATGATAGGATAGATAGAGAGGGGATATGTGGGGAAACTATTTTCTGTCCTATCAATTTTGAAGTCATGGCTGAAAACCCCATGAATATTTTCCATGTAACTGTAGCAATCCAGGACATTAATGATAACACACCACATTTCTTAAATGAGGATATCAGGCTAGAACCAAGTGAATTAACTTTACCAGGAGACCGATTTGTTCTTGGGTATGCTGAAGATTCAGATGTTGGAATGAATTCTCTCCAGAGTTACCAGCTCATGCCCAATCAATATTTCACACTGGAAACTAGAGAGAGAGAACATGGAAATAAATATGCAGAATTAGTGTTGAGAAAACAGTTGGATCGAGAAAATGAAAGCAGTTTCCATTTAACCCTTCTGGCTGTGGATGGAGGAAAGCCTGCCAAAACAGGGACAGCCAAAATATGGGTTAATGTCATTGATGCCAATGACAACCTTCCTGTTTTTGCACAAGATATATACAAGGTCAGCCTGAAAGAAAATGCACCAAAAGGGTTTTCAGTGGTACAGGTGAAAGCCACTGACAGAGATGAGGGATCCTATGGCCAGATCAGCTATAGTTTTAGCAACACTGTTAAAAGTGATCGCCAGAAATTTCATTTAGATCCACAGGATGGGACAATCACAATTATGGAGACACTGGACTTTGAGGAAGCAGAGAAATATTCTGTAGCAGTGGAAGCAAAGGATGGGGGTGGGTTAGTGGCTCACTGCAATGTTGAAATAAAGATAGTAGACGAGAATGACAATGCCCCAGAAATCATTCTTGTCTCATCATCCAGCCCAATACCTGAAGATTCTGCATCTGGGACTCTGGTAGCTCTTATCCATGTAAAAGACAAAGATTCAGGTGAAAATGGAAACATAGTTTGTCAGGTACTAAGCAATTTGCCATTCCAAATTGTTTCCACATCCAATAAATACTATAAGGTGCTTACAGATGGTGTGCTGGACAGGGAAAATACTCCTGAGTACAATATCACAATCACAGCCACAGACAATGGCAGTCCTCCTCTTTCTACACTCAAGACCATTTCCGTGCAGATCTCCGACATCAATGATAACCCTCCAGCCTTTGAAAAACCTTCCTATACTGCCTATGTGCCAGAAAACAACCCCTCTGGAGCCTCCATTTTCAGGGTCAAAGCCTCAGACCCAGATCTGGATCGCAATGCACGAATCCTTTACTCCATCCAAAAGAGCAACATTGAGGACCTGCCTCTCTCCTCTTATGTCTCCATTAACTCTGAGACTGGAGTTATTTATGCACAGCGCTCCTTTGACTACGAACAATTCAGGGAATTCCAACTTCAAGTGAAAGCCCAGGATGGAGGTTCTCCTCCCCTGAGCAGCAATGTCACAGTGAAAGTGTATATTGTGGACCAGAATGACAACAGCCCTCAGATCCTCTACCCTTCTAAAGGAGTGGAAAGTTCAGCCTTGTTTGAGATGATCCCTCGTTCAGCTGATGCAGATTATCTGGTGACCAAGGTGGTAGCGGTGGATGCTGACTCTGGACACAATGCCTGGCTCTCCTACCACTTGCTTCAGGCCACTGAGCCGGGGCTCTTCACAATTGGACACCATACAGGTGAGATCAGGACCTCCCGAACGTTTTTGGAAAGGGATGCTGTGAAGCAGAGGGCGGTCATCTTAGTGAAAGATAATGGGCACCCTTCACTATCTGCTACAGTGACGCTGAACCTGGTGTTTGCAGAGAACTTCCAAGAGGCCCTTCCAGAAATGAAGACCCAATCCATCAGTCCTGACTATCAGTCTGATCTGCAGTTCTATCTGGTGCTGGCCCTGGCTTTGATCTCCTTCTTGTTCCTCTTGACGGTGATTCTGGCCATTCTGATGAAGTTTCGACGATCAGGGAAACCGAAATTCCTTCAGTGCTTTGGTCCCTTCCCCCATTCAAACAATGCTGTCATATTTCCACCGAACTATGAAGAGGGGACATTACCTTATTCTTACCAACTTTGCTTATCATCTGAATCCCGGATACAGGAATATGCTTTTCCAGCAAGCAGTGTTCAAATTGCGGAGAACATTTCTTCTAAGAATAAGTCTGAGGCACTTTTGACAGCCAGTGAGGGAAATATCCTTAATTATGAGATGGATAAATCTGATATGGTGAGTTTATTTTGAGCAGTACCTCATTTACAAGGTAGGTGTTTTGACTGTGATTGTAAATTGCCACCCATATTTTCATAATTAAAGGAGTCGTTCCTACAGCCTGCTAGTATACTTTAATGTCTGATTAGATCTGGCTTTTCTCATTGTCTCAACTTTACTGATTGATACTTAAGGTTTAATACCTCATAGCAGTGCTTTTTAATCAGAGAGTTTATTTGGGAAGAAAATGTTTCCAAAAATAATATTTAAAGATTGTCTGATGTAGTAATTTCAAAATATATATTTGTAAAGTGTGTGTGTCTATATTCAGTTCAATTCAATTCTGACCTTTAATGGCATAACACACAGTCAAGTATATTTATTTATATTTATTTATAATTTCAATTTATAGCCCGCCCTCCCCGCAACGCGGGCTCAGGACGGATCACAGATAGGTGTAAGCCAACACATAAAAACAGGTTAAAACCATATAAAACCATCACTACAATGTTACGACATATTAAGTGCTCTAGATGTTCCAGAATAATCTTCCATAAAAGATGACGTCTCAAAGATGGTACACCCAATCAGTGCTGTCAGTTCCATGTGACACTGTCGTTCTCTCTTCCCAGGGCCAGTTGGTAATGATGGTAAAATAGTGATGGTATGGTAGTGGCAGCTCCTACTCAAAAGCCTGGTGGAAGACCTCCATCTTGCAGGCCCTGCAGAACTGCACAAGGTCCCGCAGGGCCCGGATCTCCTCCGGGAACTCGTTCCATCAGGTAGGAGCCGCCACCGAAAAAGCTGTTGCCCTGGTAACAGTCAACCTGGCCTCCATGGGGCCTGGAATCATCAGGAGATGTTGCGTCTCCAACCCGCAGGGGAACATATTGGGAAAGGCAGTCCCTTAGGTATGTTGGACCCCGGCCATATAGGGCTTTAAAGGTAAGAACCAGCACTTTGAAGCGAATCTGGTACGCTATTGGCAGCCAGTGCAGTGCTTTCAGCACAGGCCTGATGTGGTCCGGGCTAGGGAGACCCATCAACAGCCTGGCCGCAGCATTCTGCACCAGCTGCAGCTTCCAGATTTGTGACAGAGGCAGCCCCATGTAGAGAGCGTTACAGTAGTCCAACCTGGAGGTGACCGTTGCATGGATCACTGTGGCCAAGTCATCACGGTCGAGGAAGGGAACCAACTGCCGAGCTAGCCGAAGATGGTAAAAAGCTGACTTAGCAGTGGCTGCCACCTAGGCCTCCATAGTTAACAAGGAGTCCAGGAGCACTCCTAAACTCCAATACCTCCAGCGCTGGCACCAAAGGCACCCCATCAAAGGTCGGGAGAGGGAGCCCCAACCCCAGACCACCCTGACTCAGGCCCAGGACCTCTGTCTTCGCCGGGTTTAGCTTCAGCCGACTCAGTCAGAGCCAACCCGCCACAGCCTGCAACACCCGGTGCAGATCTTCTGGACTGGAGCCCGACCGGCCGCCCAACATCAGATAAAGCTGGGTGTCATCTGCATATTGATGACGCCCAAGCCCATACCTACGGGCAATCTGGGCAAGGGGGCGCATGTAGATGTTAAACAACATTGGGGTAAGCACTGCCCCTTGAGGCACCCCACATTCGAGAGGATGTCTCCGGGACTGCTGTTCCCCTATCACCACCCTTTGTCACTGACCTTGGAGAAAAGAGGCAAGCCATTGAAGGGTGAGCCCCTGAATCCCCACGTCGGCGAGGTGGTGGGTCAGCAACTGGTGGTTGACCATATCGAATGCGGCCGACAGATCTAACAACAACAGTGCCGCCACACCGCCTCGATCCAGATGCCTTTGGAGGTCGTCAGTAAGAGCGACCAGTACTGTCTTGGTCCCATGCCCCAGGCAGAAGCCGGACTGGAAGGGATCTAGAATGATATATAGAATGAAAAGAAGGATTCAACGTATGTAAATAGTTACACATACAGTCATACTTGATCTGGTTCCGATTTAAGAATATCCTCCAAAAAGTGGCTGCCACCTCAGTAATCTCCCACTTAGTATCTCTCAATAAATGCTGACAAAAAGAAAGATTAGTCGAATAATCAGGGGGTAAGGAGAGCTTTTGAAATAGTTCCTTACGGAGATTATCATACCGAGAGCAGTGGAGTAATATATGCTGAACTGAGTCGGTATTTGCTCCGCAGGAGCAAAGTCTTTCACTCAGAGGTACACGATGTTATCTCCCCTGTAAGACTTTAGAGGGGAATGCATTAATCTGGGCAGCATAAATGCTCTACAGTGGTTCAGAGTCATTAAATCTGCTAAATAATGGGGCATCTTATCGCAGAGAATATTGAGATCCAATGAGGCTGGGGAGCAAATATAAGGCTTAATAGTATGTGTCTATATGTAAAAGCGGGCCACTCGAGTTAGGAGAGAATATGGAATACAGAACTTTGATCTTGTTTTGTGATGCTTATGGTAAGGGTGAAAATGAAAGGGTGGTTGATGCTATGTGGTTTGATTTCAGTAGCTTATATTGCCTAGACGGGGAGGGGGGGATTTTTAAAAATAATATTAAACAAAATAGTAAATTGGGTGTGAAGGAGTCGAGTTTATTCAAGGTTGGTCATTGTTTTAAATCCTTCTTGAATAATACAATTACTGCTAGCAATTTAAATAATCTCAGTAAAACCAATCCAGTTAATCAGGCCAGTAAATATGTATTTATTAACATTTAGGGGTGCATGGGTATTCCCTTTTTCGTCTGTATGCTATCTTCATGAGCCTTTTCACCTTGCCCAATTTTCATTCCTGGTGATCTCAGTCTGAATGTGGGGGTTTGAAATTTTTATGACTTTGATATGCCATTTATATCCAAATGCTAAAAGCATAAAATTTAAAATGGTGTAAATTTAATGTGAAAATGCGCTATAAGGAAAGAGAAAATGACGCACAGATAAAGCCCCAGGGGTAGGGTTGCCAGCTGGCAGAAAACTGGGTGTGGGGGAGGGCACCATCATATTGACAGCATGACATCAGTTCCAGGTTCCGGGTACCATAGAGTTTCTGGTGAATCCTAGAATGCCACAGTGATTTTCAACCCTTCAACTCTACCAAGCAGCAATGGGGGCCAAAGGCTGCCACCAGAGCCGATTCTGCATCTAGCATTTGTTCCACATTTTCTCAACTGGGAAGAAAAAGTGCAGCTCAAAACCACATTCAAATACCTCCGGGCAACGCCGCACTGACTGCAAAGTCACCCCTGAACGGCCATAAAATGGTTATAAATCTATGTATAGAAGGTTCAAAAATACCCAACCATCAAAGAGCTTGAAAGAAGTATGCCGTCTGGAGGGTACCATAAAACCCGATAATCAAAGGAAGTGAAACCAGCGTGCAACGCAGAGGGCAATTTTTCTTCCAACGTGAGTTTTATAAAACAACGGAGGGAAAAGCCAATGCAGAATCAACCCAGGAGGTCTCCCACCATAGCAGAAACCCGGCAGGACTACCCAGGAGTTTTCACAAGAAAAAACTGGAAACAAAGAAGGGATACTAAGGCAGAACAGTAAGGCAGTGAAATTCCATAGAATCCCTAATTTTTACCCAGCTACATGAGTGGCCTCACTGTGAAGCTTCCTGTATTGCAAAGGAAAGTCTGAGTTTCAAGATAATTTCCCAGTCTAATGTCAGTCAATATTGTGTGTGTGTGGGGGGGGGATAAAGTGTGGTGACCTTGAGTTGCAGGTGATGTGAAAGACCTCCACCTGAGACCCTGGAGAGCCACTGCCAGTCTGAGTATACAGTACCGACCTTGATGAACCAATTGTCTGATTCAGCATAAGGCAGCTTCATATATGTTCAGAAACAACTGTTAAGTAAAAGTGACCGGAAGACAGGATACATATTGAAACTTTTCAAAAGAAGCCATAAAAGAACATTTTCAGCGTGTATTTAACTGGATCTTCATTTTATCAATTAATTATCTACTTTTTATCTTCTTCTTCATAAGAATTACAATGGCTGCGGTCACACGGAACATTAGCCACCCTAGTCAGACGGAAGACATGCGGAGTTTCCGGACGCGATCCCACCAGCACATCTGGGAAGCGTAGCACACCCGGGGCTCAAACGAGGCTTCCCGCTGAAACCGCGCAGCAAAATACTAGTACCTCGGAGGTACTAGTATCCGGAAGCCGCGGGGCAAGGGCAGGCGTCGGATCGCGTTTCCGGAGGCATCCGGCGCCCGCCCATGTTCCCGTCCTCGCGAAAACGTTTTTCCCCCCATGTCTTTGTGGATGCGCAAAAGCACCCTACCGAGCATGCGCAGTCGTGCTGTACAGAAAAAAAAAATATCCAGTTTGCCGAACCGCGCGCTTCGTTTTTGCGCGCGGGATTGTGCTGCGATCGACACCTCTCCCTTCCCACGGGATCTCCACGGTACCTCCACGGTACCTCCACGGGAGGTCTGGTCAGGTAACGGCGCCTTAGTTTGCCCCGGGGCACACTGCCACGCTTCCCCCCCGCGGTTTCCTGCTCGTGTGACCGGGGCCAATATACGGTTTCTCAGATGGATGTTCCCATTTCCAGGTTGTAAAATACTATATCTCCTTTATGTTATATGCAATATATGCTGCAGTACTAACAGTCTGGCGACAGCAGTGGTCACACATAGTCTACATGCCATAGCTTGGTAGTAAGGCTTGTATGCACCAGATACACCTAGAGCTCACATTTTCAGAAGAGGGCCATGAGATCCTCCTCTGCTAATTGCACTAATAATGTTAAGGTACACAGTTGCATTTCCTCTCTTTCTGCTTGTATGCAGTCTTCGACACTAATTTGCCAGCTTGTTCTCCCACTACTTCTCGTGTTATTGGCTCTTCCAGTAGGCTCTTTACCTTCTGTTTTCTTTATCCATCACATTTTGATTTGAAGGATCGATTCCGTCAATACATATCATTGGGTAGGGATGGCACACTGCAAGGCTACTTTTGGCAGAACATTAGCAGCATGATAGTCTTACTATTTTTGTTCTTTATTGTAGCTCTATCAATGTACAGGATTTTGATAGAATTTAATAAACTAGAATAGCAGGTCCCTACCCTCAAGGTTCCTGCCAACCTAGCAGTTCGAAAGCAAGAAATTGCAAGTAGATAAATAGGTACCACTTCGGTGGGAAGGTAACAGCATTCCGTGCACCTTGGTGTTTAGTCATGCTGGCCACATGACCACGGAAATGTCTTTGGACAGCGCTGGCTCTTCGGCTTTGAAACGGAGATGAGCACCACAACCCTAGAGTCGGATTTGACTGGCTTTCGAGCAAGGGAACCTTTACCTTTACCTTACCCTCAAGGTACTTACAATCCAAAATCAACAGTAGAGAAACTAAAAAGGGGGCAAAATACAAATATAAGTGAATGCAGTTACACATATTGAACTGGATTACAGTTGGGGATATGGATTACTGTACTAGACATTTGGATCAATGCTTAATGTCATTTAACAAAAGCCTGGAAATGAAGTGTGGGGCTGTGTTATTCCCCATTGTGGTTATCTGTGGAAGCTGAACACTGTTATTCTCTGATTGCACACTTCAACTTTCCGTTTAGTCATTTGGGATGAGATCTGGCTCCTATGTTTGTGCTATTGTATGCATTATTATTTTTAAAATGTCTCGTTAGAAAGTTTCCCAGTTAACTAACACAGACCATGCACTAGCGTTTTCTTTAGTTGCTTTGGTCCCAGATATTTAACTTTACTATTCTGCAGCAAAAGCGAAGGCATCCCAAAGCTTATTAATGATGCTTTCAATGTCCTTCAATTTCATGCATGTGTTATTCTTTTCCTCATGTGTGTATATAAGGAGCTGTCATACCAAAAAAGGTCCATGGATCCGTTGTCCAATATTGTTATCAGCCTTTAGTGGTGGCGGCTAAGGTCTGATACCAAAGACCTTCTCAGCCCTTCTCCCTGCACTCATTTAAATGGAGATGCCCATCTGTTTGAAGTATACCTCCATTGCCATTCTTATTCATCTACAGAGTATCTATTAGTAACCCTAGTAGTACCTGTAGTATGTTATAGTGGTATTAAGGAGATTTTGAAAAGGAGTTTATCATATTTGCAGTGCTTCAATGTGTAGTAGCCTCCCGTTTAGCATTCACACCCTTATGTAAACCTGGGCTTGTGACAAAAGGAGACATCTAGTACATTTATTGATTTAGTTTGGGCCAATAGAAATGTTTTGTATAAAGTAGACCAGAGGCAATCATTTCATCTTTTGAGAGATGTTCAATATATGTCTGTATTCTCAATAACTAGCTCTTAAAAGCTTTTGTCAGCAAAGTACTGAGACGTTCAGGTCTTAGGAGTCTGTCAGCTTTTGAAATGCTATGTCAATCTAGAGCAACGCATGTTTTGTCAAAAATATATACTATTCTGTTCAGTTATACTTCAGCAACTAATTATACATTTAAAATTAAATGGATGATACTGTTTCTGTGAAACCCAGGGAGACATGGAGCTTGGTTTCCAGAGGTCATTTTGGGGGGGAACGTGGGGGAACGCAGTTCCCCCGGGTGAGGTACGGGGGGCAGGGCACATGACGAAGCCCCGCCCCCTGCTTCCGGCCGCCCCGCTTCCAGCCCTCATTCAGCCAGGAGGAGGCAGGAGAAGAGGGAGGGTAAGTTGCTTCCTCCCTGCCTCTCCCCACCCCTGCCTGCCTGGGGCCAGGGAGGGCCTACGCGGGGCTTCCTTGCACTCCCGCCGGCCTTGCAGGTCCACCTCATGGGGCTCGGCAGTGGAGCTGCAAGGCCAGTGGCTGGGACCGTTGGGGGCGGGGGGTGTGGCCTTATGACACACTTCCGGTGATGTCAGGAGGTGTGGCCTTATGACACACTTTCGGTGATGCCAGGGGGTGTGGCATATGCTAATGAGTTATGCTAATGAGTTCCCCTAGCTCTTTTTCTACGAAATGACCCCTGGTTTTAACTCATGGATCTGCTTTCACTATCTCTTTGGTGCTTAAAGGAAACCTGCTTATAAACAGTTCATCAAAGTTAACTGATGCCAGAAATTAGCTATGATGTACAGAAGCTGCACTGGCCATTGTTAGGTTTGTAATTTTCCGATGGCCAATTCTATCAACATTGGGCAGCGATGTTCTCACCCAATTGAGTTTTGGTCTAAGATTTGTGAAAAACTGGAGGTAAGATACGAACTTGAGATCCCTCTAAGGCCAGAAATACTTTTGTTGAACTGTGTGGCAGGATTTCAAAGGAACATCCAGATAACTTTCCTCTATTTAATTATGGCATCAAGGATTGTTTTTGCTAAACATTGGAAGCAGACTGTTGGCTCAAATATATCGAACTGGATGATAAAAATCAAGATCTATGTTAATTTGAGTTTTATTTATGGACAGAAGAGGAAGGTGCTTGACTCAGCTTCATGCTCAATGGAGTTCTATAATTAATGATGACATTGTAATCTTTATAACTGCATTATGGTGTTTATTTTTGCATATGTTTTGTTGTGGTTTATGACATAATGAATAAATATAGCAAAATAGTATATGGAATCTGAGAGGGCATAAAGAAAGTTGATTTCCTTATATATTTAATTATTCATTTCTTATGAATGGTAAAATGTCTCCAAATATCTCATGATAATCATGGAAAGCTGAGTTTAAAAGTTGCAATACCACTTCCACAAAATATTGTTTCATGCTTGATATCCCTTCTATTAATTAACTGTTGAGTTCTGTTTGAAAACAGATAGGTGGTGGGAAAGCAAAGTAGTTTGTGCTGTTTGACTAAGGCTGTTTTGAATGGTGTATGTACAGCAGTAGCAAAATAAACACATACAGAAATGTAGATATATATATATATATACTATCCACAAAGCCAGAAAACTTTGCTTCTTCCCTACCTGAAAAAAAGATTGTTCTTCTCTACATATAAGCTTGAGGAAGAAACAAAAGCAATTCTTGCAGTTCCCTGCCTGAGACGCAGAGTGTCGCTGTTGGCCAAGGTAGCTCTCATGTAGGAGCTGAGAATCCACTGAAGGATGCTTCCAGCAGTGTGGCTGCTCATTCTCTGAATGCCGATCAGGAAAACGGGAGACAACAGAGACGTGGAAGCCTTGGGGAAAGGAAACCATTACAACGTATATAAATTCAGCAGTATCCAGTGACATTGTTATGCTTCTTTACTGTGGATCTTGTATTGGGAATTGGAAACACCTCAGCTGATCAAGATATGAAAGGAGAAAAAGCAAGCGCCTCAGCCAGAAGGATGAACTGCAGACACCAAGAGGAGAGTGGATCAGTAAGGTTATTGTTCCTCTTATTATTGTCTTTGTTCTGCAAGACTGCCTCAGAGCAGATTCAGTATTCAGTCCCTGAGGAAATGGAGAAAGGGTCCGTTGTAGGGAATCTAGGCAAAGATCTGGGACTTAGCCCTGGAGAAATAGCAAATCGCAATCTGCATGTCCTTTCTCTAGATAAAAAGCAGTATTTCACTGTCAGTGCAGAAAATGGAAAACTGTATGTAAATGATAGGATAGATAGAGAGGGAATATGTGGGGAAACTCTATTCTGCCTTATAAACTTTGAAGTCATGGCTGAAAACCCCATGAATATTTTCCATGTAACTGTAGCAATCCAGGACATTAATGATAACACTCCACATTTCTTAAAAGAGGATATCAGGCTAGAACCAAGTGAATTAACTTTGCCAGGAGCCCGATTTGTTCTTGGGCATGCTGAAGACCCAGATGTTGGAATGAATTCTCTCCAGAGTTACCAGCTCTCATCTAATCAATATTTCACACTGGAAACTAAAGAGAGTGATGGAAATAAATATGCAGAATTAGTACTCAGTAAACAGCTGGATCGGGAAAGTGAAAGCAGTTTCCATATAACCCTTCTGGCTGTGGATGGAGGAAGGCCTGCCAAAACTGGCACAGCCAAAATATGGGTTAATGTCATTGATGCCAATGACAACCCCCCTGTTTTTGCACAAGATACTTACAAAGTCAGCCTGAAAGAAAATGTCCCCAAAGGATCTTCAGTAGTTCAAGTGGAAGCCACTGACAGAGATGAAGGGTCCAATGGCCAGATCAGCTATAGCTTTAGCAACATTGCTGAAAATTCTCGCAAAATGTTTCTGTTGGATCCACATAATGGAACTATTAGGGTTATGCAAACCCTGGATTTTGAGGGGAAAGATAAATACATCATGACAGTTGAAGCCAAGGATGGGGGTGGGTTAGTGGCTCACTGCAATGTTGAGATAAAGATAGTAGACGAGAATGACAATGCCCCAGAAATCATTCTTGTCTCATCATCCAGCCCAATACCTGAAGATTCTGCATCTGGGACTCTGGTTGCTCTTATCAATGTAAAAGACAGAGATTCTGGAGAGAATGGAAACATAGTTTGTCAGGTACTAAGCAATTTGCCATTCCAAATTGTCTCAACATCCAATAACTACTATAAGGTGCTTACAGATGGTTTGCTGGACAGGGAAAATACTCCTGAGTATAATATCACAATCACAGCCACAGACAATGGGAGTCCTCCTCTTTCTACACTCAAGACCATTTCAGTGCAGATCTCTGATATCAACGATAATCCTCCAGCCTTTGAGAAGCCTTCTTATACTGCCTATGTGCCAGAGAACAACCCCTCTGGAGCCTCCATTTTCAGGGTCAAAGCCTCTGACCCAGATCTGGATGGCAATGCACGAATCCTTTACTCCATCCAAAAGAGCAACATTGAGGACCTGCCTCTCTCCTCTTATGTCTCCATTAACTCTGAGACGGGGATTGTTTATGCACAGCGCTCCTTTGACTACGAACAATTCAGGGAGTTCCAACTTCAAGTGAAGGCCCAAGATGGAGGCTCTCCTCCTCTGAGCAGCAATGTCACTGTGAAAGTGTTTATTGTGGACCAGAATGACAACAGCCCTCAGATCCTCTACCCTTCCAAAGGAGTGGAAGGTTCAGGTTTGTTCGAGATGATCCCTCGTTCAGCTGATGCAGATTATCTGGTGACCAAGGTGGTAGCAGTGGATGCTGACTCTGGACACAATGCCTGGCTCTCCTACCACCTGCTTCAAGCCACTGAGCCAGGGCTCTTCACAATTGGACACCATACAGGTGAGATCAGGACATCCCGAACATTTTTGGAAAGGGATGCTGTGAAGCAGAGGGCGGTTATCTTAGTGAAGGATAATGGACACCCATCGTTATCTGCTACAGTGACGCTGAATCTGGTGTTTGCAGAGAATTTCCAGGAGGCCCTTCCAGAAATGAAGACCCAGTCCATCAGTCCTGACTATCAGTCTGACCTGCAGTTTTACCTGGTGTTGGCCTTGGCTTTGATCTCCTTCTTGTTTCTCTTGACGGTGATTCTGGCCATTCTGATGAAGCTTCGACGATCAGGGAATCCCAAATTCCTGCAGTGCTTTGCTCCTGTTCCTCATTCGAACAATGGTATCATATTTCCACCTAACTATGAAGAGGGGACATTGCCTTATTCTTATCAACTTTGCTTATCATCTGAATCCCGGATACAGGAATATGCCTTTCCAACAAACAGTGTTCTAACTGCAGAGAACATTTCTTCTAAGAATAAATCTGAAGCACTTTTGATAGCCAGTGAGGGAAACTGTGAGATGGATAAATCTGATATGGTGAGTTTATTTTGAGCGCAGTACCTCATTTTCACTGTAGAGGTTTTGACCGTGATTGTGCATGGCCACTTGTATAGTTATAAGTAAATGAGTTCTCCCTTCAAACAGCTCGTATATTTTGATTTCTTAGCTTATAATGACTATATTTGGCATTTTCCTGGAGGATACTTAGGGTTTGAATACCTGGGAGCAATGTTAACTCTATTTCCCCCCCTATTGAGCGAAGCAGTTCATGTCCTGAGCAGAATATAACTGTTGTAATCTTAAAATGGGCAATGGCAGTGCAAGATCCCGCATGGTTCCAGATTACTGCTGAGCTTCCTGTGTTAATGAGTGGCCGCCCATGTGCACTGCCTCAGAGTAATGCTTTTTAATCAAAGAATATGCACAAGGTAGGTCATGTTTCTCTTCTTTTATATCCTTTTTGAATAATACAATTACTAGTAGTAATGATAATAATAATAATCTCAGTAAAACCAATCCAGTAAATAAGGCAGTATAAACTTATATATTAACATTTAGGGATGTATGGGTATGCCTTTTTGTGTGTGTGTGTATGCTACACTGCCTCAGAGTAATGCTTTTTAATCAGAGCGTATGCCCAAGGTAGGTCATGGTTCTCTTGTTTTATATCCTTCTTGAATAATACAATTACTACTAGTAATGATAATAATAATCTCAGTAAAACCAATCCAGTAAATCAAAACAGTAGATTTTTATATATTAATATTTATATATTAATATTTTAGGGTATGCCCTTTTTTCTATACTGTCTTTATGAGCTTTCATCTTGCTAGGGTTGTCAGCTCTAGGTTGGGAAATACCTGAAGATTTAGGAAGTACAGCCTGGGGAGGGTGGGGTTTGGGGAGGGGAGAGACCTCAGCAGGGTACAATGCCATAGAGACCACCCTCCAAAGCAGATATTTTCTCCAGAGGAACTGATCTTGGTCATCTGGAGATCACTTGTAATCGTGGGAGATCTCATGGGGTTGGCAACCCTACTTGATCTTGTCCATTTTTAACACTGGTGTTCTCAACTTGTATGTGGGGGTTTGAAATTTTTATTAGATATGCTATTTATATCCAACTTATGCAAGCATAACTTAAAAAATATAGTGGAGGAAAGTGCTATGAGGAAAGAAACGGTGACACAAAAATAAAGCCCCAGGGGTGGACTTGCCAGCTAGTGGAAGAGTGGAGTGTGGGGGACGCCATTTTCTTGACAGCAAAATGTAATTTCTGGGGTAAACCTGTAAGTCTACCATAGAGTTTCTGGTGAATCCTAGACTATCACCCCAACAGTGGTTTTTCAGCTTCCCCCCCCCATATCACCCTACCAAGTGGTAGTGCTGGTCAAAGGCTGACACCAGAAGGTCCCCCACCATAGCAGAGAGCTGGGAGTTCTTCCCAGGAGCTTTGATTAACATAAGACAAACTGAAAACAAAGCTGGGGTTTTGGAGGCAGAATAGTAAGGCAGTGAAAGTCAACAGAATCCCTACTTTTTACCCAACCGCACAAGTGGCCCGGCTGTGGATTCTTCCTGTATTGCAGATGAAGTTCTCAGTTTCAAGATAATGGCTTGCCTAAGACAACCTGGTAAATTCTGGATTATTTGAACGGAGAATTTAAGAGAAATGTAAAAGTAATGTAGAACATCTTTCTAAACTTCACCCATCCCATTGTTGACATAAGAAATGTAACAAGGAAATGATTACTAAACCTGAAAAAAATGCATTTTCCCACTCCAATTGCAGTCAGTTATGTGGAAAAATAGAAATTGTGGTATCTTTGAATTCCATTATCGGTTACAGATGTGGGAAGAATTTGGCATGGGTTGCTATTGGGGGGGGGGCAGACCTGTTCTTCTAGTTAACGTGTAGTTCTACTTCCACAGTTGATTATCAGGTGCTAACAGTACAGTCCTAAGCAGGTCTACTCAGAATTGTACTAATCTATTCAGTTGGACCTACTCCTTGAAAAGTGCTCTTAAGATGGTAGCCTAAATGTATACAAACTTCCAAAATGGGGACCACATTTATTGAGGTAAACCTGTAATTGCTTTGGTATTGCGCATACAATGGCAAATGATCAAAACTGGTTGTGAAGTAGTATTTTACTACATTGTTGATGACATTGTTTGGAATTTAAAATCAATACATGAAGGAAATCTAGGAAGAATGAAGAAAAGTCATGAAAGCTCTTTCCAAAGAATGACCATCTTTGCATTTTTAAAACATGTGTCACAAGTGGAAAAATCAATGACTGCAAAACTACAATAACATGCTATGAGAAGAAAATGACTGTTTTGGACAGTAGACCTTTTCTGTTTAAAAATTTGGCCGGGCCTCTGTTTCTAGTTAATTTTTTTCTCCACCGTTGATTATTGGAGATTAACAGTTTAATCCTAAGCAAGTCTAGTCAAAATCCTGCTCAAGTCTATTCAGTTGGGCCTACTCCATCTTTGCATTTTTAAAACATGTCATAAGTGGAAAAATCAATGACTGCAAAGCTACAGTAACATTCTATGAGAATGGCTGTTCTGGACAGTAGACCTTTTCTGTTTATCAGGCCTGTGTTTCTAGTTAATTCTTTCTCCACTGTTGATTATCAGAGACTAACAGTGTCATCCTAAGCAAGTCTAGTCAGAATCCTACTCTATTCAGTCAGGCTACTCTTTGAAAAGTGCTTTTAGGATGGCAGCCTAAGTGTACACAAGTTTCCAAACTTGGGACCCACATTATTTCCCATAGTGGGACTTCTAGATTTACTCTGGTATCTTAAAGGACCTACTAATGCACCACATAGAGAACAGATAGGAGATCTGCAGCTAAGTAACAACTGGCTAACTTTGGAGCATATGTAGCGATACAGTGAACCATCCTGGAACTCAAATGGCAATCGAAGGTATAAATAGTAATATTCCAGCCAGAGAAAATGCCTGGATGACAATGCAGAGATTTCCACACTTTGAAGTCCAGGATGATTATTTAGGAAGCAAGACTTTTCATTATTGGAGTAGCAATATTAGCTTTAAAAACTGGACTGAATGAAGAAACAGGTAAATGTTTTTTTAAAGGAAAATATTCCGAGTTCTCTACTTAGAGCCTATTACAAGGGGATAGTCATTCCTAAACACAGTCCTTCAGTGTTTGTTTGTAATTCACCAAAACATCAATTGCCTTCAGGTTGCATTTCTATTTTAAACCAAATGAACAAGCATCCATTGCAGTTCTCCTTGTGAGCCTCAGAGTGTCGCTGTTGACCAATATCATCGCTAAATGGAGGCTGGAAAGCCACAGATATTTGCTATAGCTTCATCGGTGCTGTGCAGACCGGGGAACTCCCAACACAGAGGCAGAACAGCATTCCTGAGCCAAAAAAAAAGTCTTGTGGCTTGTACAAATTAAGAAGAAAAACGGATTATTCTTCCTAAGATTCCCTGCATCTTGAAGAGGATCTGATCTGACCGGGGGTAAAAGAGACAGCTAATTTGTCTGGGATCCAGATGGACAGGAAGCACAAAGGGAATGGCCGGGCTCTGGGAAGGCAAGTACTGCTTCTCTCATTATTGTCTTTCTGCAGCTGGGCTGCTTCAGAGCAGATTCAGTATTCCATACCCGAAGAGATGCCAAAGGGTTCTATTGTGGGTAACCTTGCCAAAGATTTGGGTCTGAATGCCAGAGAACTAGCACAGCGTAACCTACATGCTGTCTCTGTGGATGATATGCAATATTTCACAATCAGTGCAGAGAATGGAAAACTCTATGTGAATGACAGAATAGACAGGGAAGGGATTTGTGACACAGCTGCACTTTGCCTTGTTAATTTTGAGGCAGTGGTTGAAAACCCTCTGAATATTTTTCATATTACTGTAGTGATTCAAGACATTAATGATAATGCACCATATTTTGCAAATGAAAACATCAAGTTGGAAATAATTGAATCCAGTTTACCAGGCACAAGGTTTCTTATTGAGAAAGCTAAAGATCCTGACATTGGTATGAATTCTCTTCAGAATTACCAGATCAACCCCAACCAGTATTTCACTGTGGAAGTTAAAGAGAGTAAGGATGGGGGGAAATTTGCAGAGTTAGTACTGCAGAAAATGTTGGATCGTGAAAGGGAACACTCTTTCCAATTGACTCTTGTAGCGCTAGACAGTGGAGAACCAAGAAGAACTGGTACTGCTCAAATATGGATTGATGTCACTGATGCTAATGATAATTTCCCCATATTCACACAAGAACTTTATAAGGTCAGTTTGAAGGAAAATGTACCTGTTGGTTCGTTTGTACTCCAGATTGTGGCCTCTGATGATGATGAAGGTCCAAACGCCCAGATCACGTACCAATTCAGGAACATACCACTAAGTGACCAACAGAAATTCAGCTTGGATCCCAGGAATGGAACTATAACACTAGAAGGGCAATTGGACTTCGAAGAAACCAAAGAATATAGTATTCGAGTTGCAGCAAAAGATGGAGGAGGATTAGTGACCCACTGCAACATCGAAATAACAGTTCTTGATGAGAATGACAACTCCCCAGAGGTGAACATTGTTTCCCTGTTTAACCCAGTCCCTGAAGATTCCCTTCCTGGAACATTAATTGCCTTGATCAATGTAAAAGACAAAGATACAGGGGACAATGGGAAAGTTACATGCAACCTAGAAAAGCATTTACCATTCAAGATTATTCCCTCTTCTAATAATTACTATAAGCTGCAGACCGACAGTCCTTTAGACCGAGAAAAGCATTCTGAATACAATATTACAATCACAGCCAGTGACCAAGGGACACCTGCACTCTCCACAAATAAAACCATCTCATTACTTATTTCAGATATCAATGACAATGCCCCTTCTTTTGAGAAACCATCCTACACCATCTTTGTGCCAGAAAATAACCCTTCTGGTGCTTCCATATTCAATGTGGAATCCTTGGACCCAGACATGGACCAAAACTCACGAATCACATATTCCATCCTCCATAGCAACATCAAGGAGCTCCCCATCTCTTCATACATCTCCATTAACTCTGAGACTGGAGCTCTCTATGCCCAGAGGTCCTTTGACTATGAACAGTTCAGAGAGTTCCAGCTTCAAGTGAGGGCCCTAGACAGTGGTTCTCCCCCTCTCAGCAGCAATGTCACAGTGAGGGTGTTCATTTTGGATCGGAATGACAACAGCCCACGGATCCTGTCCCCTTCACAAGAAGCCAAGGGCTCAGCCTTGTTTGAGATGGTACCTCGTTCTGCTGAGGCAGGATATCTGGTCACAAAGGTGGTGGCTGTGGATGCTGATTCTGGACACAACGCCTGGCTTTCCTACCATGTCATTCAAGCCACTGAACCAGGATTCTTCACTGTTGGTTCTCACACTGGTGAAATCAGGACCACAAGGGCCTTTGTGGAGAAAGATGCTGCGAAACAGAAACTGGTCATCTTGGTGAAGGATAATGGCCAGCCATCACTCTCAGCCACTGTGACGCTGAACTTGGTGTTTGCCGAGAACTTTCAGGAGGCCCTTCCAGAAATGAAGAACCAGTCCAGGAGCTCTGACTATCAGTCCGACCTGCAGTTCTACCTGGTGCTGGCCTTGGCTTTGATGTCATTCTTGTTTCTCTTGACAGTGATCCTGGCCATTCTGATGAAGCTTCGGCGATCAGGGAATCCCAAATTCCTGCAGTGCTTTGCTCCTGTTCCCCATTCAAAGGCTGGAGCCATCTTCCCACCAAACTTTGAAGATGGGACTTTGCCTTATTCCTACCAGCTGTGCCTGTCCTCAGAATCCAGGAAGAATGAGTTCACTTTCCTGACCCCCAATATTCAGATTGCAGACAATATTCTATGCAACAACACATCTGGTGTGCCTATCCTTAATAATGGAGAAAAAAGTTTAAATTCTGAGATGGAGAGTACGGACAAGGTATAGATCGTTATTTTCCTTTCATGACACATTATTTTATTTATGGGGCTGATGCAACTGCTTTATTTGTTTGACTTTTGCTGTCTATCAAACAGGAAACCAGTGAATATTGGGGAGGGGGGGTTGATGGTTGTTATACACTAGAAAATACACACATACCACTTCCCAAAATTTTCCATCTTTCTTGTTACCTTTGTGCTCTTTATATCCTCTCCAACCTGTCTCTTATCTTGTGATGAGATTCTGTGGTTTTGAAAGTGCTTTTTGATGAAAAGTAACTATTAAATAATAGTAATCTGGATAATAAGGTATATATTGAAACATTTCAAAAGAAGCCATAAAAGAACATGTTGAGCTCCTATGTCAATGGATACCCATTTGCTCAATGGTCTTCTTTTTATCTTCACATTCATAAGAAGTAAAATATATATTTTCTCAGATGAATATTCTCCAGGTTGTAAAATACTGTATCTCCTTTATTTTATATCAAGAAATTGTTGCATTACCAGGGGTCATTTCGGGGGGGATCGCGGGGGATCGCAGTTCCCCTGGGTGAGGTGCGGGGGCAGGGCACATTACCCTGCTTCCGGTCAGGGTAAAATGGCGATTTGACGCACCCTGTAAGTGCTCAGAGTGGACGGGTGTTCCTTACAGCAGTTTGGACTGTATTTTGGTCCAACACGGCTTCCTCCAGGCAGGGGGAATTACTGGCAGGCATCAAGACCCAAGAGAGAGTTGAGATTGGTGTGATCAAGTCTCGGAAGAGGCTTGTATTACACTTTGATCCCCTCTCCTGAAGCGGGCGAGCGCATTCAGGGGGTGTGGCCTCATGACATACTTCTGGTGATGTCAGGGGGTGTGGCATATGCTAATGAGTTATGCTAATGAGTTCCCCTAGCTCTTTTTCTATGAAACGACCCCTGTGCATTACTATCACTCTGGCACAGGTTTGCTGGATTGATGAGGTGTCTTGCAGTGGCCACACACATTCTGCATTCTGTGGTAAGGCTTTTATGTGCCAGGTGCATCTAGAGCTCACATTTTCAGAGGAAGGCCATGAGATCCTCCTTTGCTTATTACACTAATGATCTTACGGAGGACTTCTTTTCTTGCTTCTTCCTTGCAGTGTACAATACCCATTTGCCAGTTTGTTCTCCACCTTCCTTTTCATTCACAGCCTCTTCCAGTGGGCTCTTTATTTTTTCCTTTTCTTTATCCAGGGCTTTCTGATCTGAAGGATCGATTGCATTAACACATGTCATCAGCAGGGATGGTACACTGCAAATCTACTTTTGGCAGAATGTTAGCCGCATGATAGTTTTACTATTTTTGTTATTTATTGTAGCAGTATCAGTGTACATGATTTCTATAGATCTTCCTAAGCAAGAATAGGCAAGTCCTCGCCCTCAAACAGCTTCCATTCTGAAATCAACAGTGGAGAACATAACACAGAGATAAGGGACAAACATGAGCAAATTCAATTAAACATGTTACAGTTGGGGTATGGATTATTCTGCTAGACATTTAGATCAATGACCTTAGAACTTAGAACAATGAATTTAGATCATCTAAGAAGAGCCTGGAAATTAAGCACTATGAAGTATCAATACTGGCAGGGCTGTGATATTCACCATTCTGGCTATGTGTGGAAGCTGAGCACTGTTATTCTCTGATTGCATACTTTTAAACAAATGAATTCAGTTTTCCATTTAGAGGGGCTGAAGAATGGTGGGGGGGGGACTTTTATATGTTGAAGTCTATGGGGCCGCAGAGATAGAGGATAAATAGCTCCTGGGTCTTGATCTGGTCCATGGGGTCGCGAAGAGTTGGACTCGACTGTGTGACTGAACAATAAAACTTGTTACCAGGTCCTGCCCCCAAACCATGTGCGCCAGTTCCACTGTCCTCTTCTTGTTCCATCTGCTCAACTTTTTAGACCTCAGCCTGAAGTACAGGATAAAGGAGACTGGATCAATCCTGGGAACTTTCTTCCATGTGGAAGAGTGGCATAAGTATGCACTTTCAGTGTTCAGTTCTAAACAGAAGATCAGGATAGTGTCCTTGATTTATATGCATGTTTTTCTAGCCCTTTCAGGTAAGTTGGAATGAGGCATTAGATTTTCATTTATATTTGCTCAGTTAGCCCTATGAGGAAAATACAAATTATTTTTTAAAATGTCTCATTCAAAAGTCTCCCAGTTAATGAACATAGGACATGTACTAGCCTTTTCTTTAGTTGTTTTGGTCTCAGTTGTTTACTATTCGGCAGCAAAAACTAAGGCATTCCAAAACTTATTAAGGATGCTTTGGATGCCTTCCAATTGCATGTATGTGATATTCTTCCTTGCGTCCTGTGTGTATGTAGGGAGCTGTCATACCAAAAAAGACCCAAAGTCCTTCTCAGCCCTTCTACCTGCACTCATTTAAATGGAGAGGCCCATCTGTTTGAAGTATACCTCCATTGCCATTCTTATTCATCTACAGAGTATCTATTAGTAACACCAGTAGTACCCGTAGTATGTCATAGTGGTATTACAGCAGGTTTTGAAAAGGGCTTTATCATATTTGCAGCATTTCAAGCAGTAGTAGCGTGCTATTTAGCATTCACGCCCTTACGTAAACCTGGCCCTGTGTTTTAGTGACAAAAGAAGACAGTACCTTTATTTCAGTTTAATTTGGGCCAATAGAAATGTTTTGTATAAAGTACTGAGAAGTTCAGGTCAGATCAGTTTTTGAAATGTCATGCCAATCTAAAGTAACACATGTTTTGTCAAAATATATATACTATACTATTCAGTTATTCTTCAGCAACTAATTGTACATTTTAAACTAAATGGATGATACCAGTTCTGTGATACCTGATGAGACATGAAGCTTTGTTTTAACTCATTGATCCACTTTTATGGTCTCTTCGGAGCTTTAAGAAAACCTGCTTTAAAGTAGTTCATCAGTTTTATTTGATGCCAGAAATTAGCTATGATGTATAGACGTTGCACTGCCCATTGTTGCTTTTGTAAATTTCTGATGGTCAATCTTATCCACGTTTGGCAGCAATCTTCTCACCCTATTGAGTTTTGGACTAAGATCCGTGGAAAAACTGGAGGTAGGATATGAATTTGAGATCCCTCTAGGCCAGAAATAATTTTGTTGAAGCATGTGGCAGGATTTCTAAGGTGGATCCAGGTAATTTTCCTAGACAATGGAAGCTGAATTTAGCCTCAAATATATAGAACTGGATGGTATAAATCAAAAAGATCTGTGTTAATTAGAGTTTTATTTATTTACAGAAGAGGAAAGTGCTTGACTTAACTTGATGCTCTTTGGTGTTCTTTACTTAATGACACTGTAACCTTTGTAACTGCAATATGGTGTTCATTCTTTGTATATGTTTTGTTGTGGTTTATGATATAATGAATAAATACAGCAAAATAGTATATGGAATCTGAGAGGACAAAAGCAGAGCTGATATCCTTATATATTTAAGTATTTATTTCTTATTAATAGTAACATGTCTCAAAATATTCCATGATAATCACAGAAAACTGAGTTTACAAGTGGCAGTACCACTTTCCCCAAATATTGTTTCATGTTGTTTATGCTGTTTGCGTGAGATTGTTTGGAATGGTGTTCCTACTGTTGTAGCAAAATAAACACATACAAAATGCAGATATATACTATCCACAAAGCCAGAAAACTTTTCTTCTTCCCCACCTGAAAACAGATTGTTCTTCTCTACATATAAGCTTGAGGAAGAGACAAAAGCAATTCTTGCAGTTCCCTGCCTGAGACGCAGAGTGTCACTGTTGGCCAAGGTAGCTCTCATGTAGGATCTGGGAATCCACTGAGCTCTGCTTCCAGCAGTGTGGCTGCTCATTCTCGGAATGCAGATCAGGAAAACAGCAGACAACGGAGACGGGAAGCCTTGGGGAAAGGAAACCATTACAACATATATAAATTCAGCAGACTCCAGTGACATTGTTATGCTTCTTTACTGTGGATCTTGTGTTGTGATGGGAATTTGAAAAGATCTCAGCTGACCAAGATATGCAAGTAGAAGAAAAAGCAAGCTCCTCAGCCAGAAGGATGAACTGCAGACACCAAGAGAAGAGTGGATCAGTAAGGTTATTGTTCCTCTTATTATTGTCTTTGTTCTGCAAAACCGCCTCAGAGCAGATTCAGTATTCAGTCCCTGAGGAAATGGAGAAAGGGTCCATTGTAGGGAATCTAGCCAAAGATCTAGGACTTAGTCCTGGAGAAATAGCAAATCGCAATCTGCATGTCTTTTCTCTAGATAAAAAGCAGTATTTCACTGTCAGTGCAGAAAATGGAAAACTGTATGTAAATGATAGGATAGATAGAGAGGGAACTTGTGGGGAAACTCTATTCTGCCTTATAAACTTTGAAGTCATGGCTGAAAACCCCATGAATATTTTCCATGTAACTGTAGCAATCCAGGATATTAATGATAACACACCACGTTTCTTAAATGAGGATATCAGGCTAGAACCAAGTGAATCAACTCTGCCAGGAGCCCGATTTGTTCTTGGGCATGCTGAAGATCCAGATGTTGGAATGAATTCTCTCCAGAACTACCAACTCTCACCCAATCAATATTTCACACTGGAAACCAGCGTGAGTGAGGATGGAAATAAATATGCAGAATTGGTACTCAGGAAACAGTTGGATCGGGAAAGGGAAAGCAGTTTCCATATAACCGTTATGGCTGTAGATGGAGGAAAGCCTGCCAAAACTGGCACAGCCAAAATATGGGTTAATGTCATTGATGCCAATGACAACCTCCCTGTTTTTGCACAAGAATTGTACAAGGTCAGCCTGAAGGAAAATGCCCCCAAAGGATCCTCAGTGGTGCATGTGGAAGCCACTGACAGAGACGAAGGCTCCTATGGCCAGATCAGCTACAGTTTTAGCAATATTGCTGAAAACACTCGCAAAATGTTTTTGTTGGATTCACATAATGGAACTATTAAAGTTAGGGAAACCCCAGATTTTGAGGGGAAAGATAAATACATCATGACAGTTGAAGCCAAGGATGGGGGTGGGTTAGTGGCTCACTGCAATGTTGAGATAAAGATAGCAGACGAGAATGACAATGCCCCGGAAATCATTCTTGTCTCATCATCCAGCCCAATACCTGAAGATTCTGCATCCGGGACTCTGGTAGCTCTTATCCATGTAAAAGACAGAGATTCAGGAGAAAATGGAAACATAGTTTGTCAGGTACTAAGCAATTTGCCATTCCAAATTGTCTCAACATCCAATAACTACTATAAGGTGCTTACAGATGGTTCTCTGGACAGAGAAATTATTCCTCAATATAATATCACAATCACAGCCACAGACCAAGGCAATCCTCCTCTTTCTACACTCAAGACCATTTCAGTGCAGATCTCCGATATCAATGATAATCCTCCAGCCTTTGAGAAGCCTTCCTATACTGCCTACGTGCCAGAAAACAACCCCTCTGGAGCCTCCATTTTCAGGGTCAAAGCCTCAGACCCAGATCTGGATCGCAATGCACGAATCCTTTACTCCATCCAAAAGAGCAACATTGAGGACCTGCCTCTCTCCTCTTATGTCTCCATTAACTCTGAGACTGGGATTGTTTATGCACAGCGCTCCTTTGACTACGAACAATTCAGGGAGTTCCAACTTCAAGTGAAGGCCCAAGATGGAGGCTCTCCTCCTCTGAGCAGCAATGTCACTGTGAAAGTGTTTATTGTGGACCAGAATGACAACAGCCCTCAGATCCTCTACCCTTCCAAAGGAGTGGAAGGTTCAGGTTTGTTCGAGATGATCCCTCGTTCAGCTGATGCAGATTATCTGGTGACCAAGGTGGTAGCGGTGGATGCTGACTCTGGACACAATGCCTGGCTCTCCTACCACCTGCTTCAGGCCACTGAGCCGGGGCTCTTCACAGTTGGACACCATACTGGTGAGATCAGGACCTCCCGAACTTTTTTGGAAAGGGATGCTGTGAAGCAGAAGGTGGTTATTTTAGTGAAGGATAATGGACACCCATCGTTATCTGCTACAGTGACTCTGAACATGGTGTTTGCAGAGAACTTTCAGGAGGCCCTTCCAGAAATGAAGACCCAATCCATCAGTCCTGACTATCAGTCTGATCTGCAGTTCTATCTGGTGTTGGCCTTGGCTTTGATCTCCTTCTTGTTCCTCTTGACGGTGATTCTGGCCATTCTGATGAAGCTTCGACGATCAGGCAATCCCAAATTCCTACAGTGCTTTGGTCCCGTCCCCCACTCAAACAACGGTATTATATTTCCACCCAACTATGAAGAGGGGACACTGCCTTATTCTTATCAACTTTGCTTATCATCTGAATCCCGGATACAGGAATATGCCTTTCCAACAAGCACTGTTCTAACTGCAGAGAACATTTCTTCTAAGAATAAGTCTGAGGCACTTTTGACAGCCAGTGAGGGAAATATCCTTAATTGTGAGATGGATAAATCTGATATGGTGAGTTTATTTTGAGTAGTACCTCTTTTTCACTGTAGACAATCACTGTGATTGTAAATGGCCACTTATATAGTCATAAGTAAATGAGTTCTTCCTACAGACAGCTCATATGTTTTGATTTCATAGCTTCTAATTGATCCTGACTATATTTGGCTCTTTCCTGAGGGATACTTAAGGTTTGAATATCTCTGAGCAATGTTCCCCCCTACTGAGTGAAGCAGTTCACATCCTGAACAGACTATAACTGCTGTAGGTCTCAAATGATGGGAAGCCACAGATATGCTATTAATGGAAGTGGAGAAATTATGTGGCTTTGACTGCTGAGAGGAGGGATTGCCACATAGAACTTTGAATGGTTGAAGAAGCTGACCATTAGAAGTTCAGAGTGACTATATGGACAGTTATTTAACCTAAGCACTTTGTTCATCATGGAAGAATTATATATATTGTGAAAATTTATTAATTTTAAAAATCTTTATAGTAAATACATTAACATTTTCATAAAATAATCTTGGGCCCCAGTCACACGGGCCAGATATTGCGGGGGGGAGGTGTGGCTGTTTGCCTTGGAGTGAACTACCGTGTGGCAGCGGGATCAAACGTCCCGCCGACATCCCGTGGTTGGGGGGAGGTGTCGATCATACGTCACTCCTGCAGTGCGGCAAAGAAGCGGATCGGCGGGTTCGGTTTTTTAAAAACCCAAGTGTTCGCATGCTCCGTTGGGTGCTTGTGCGCATCCCGTGGAGATTTGGAAAAAAACCACCTTTTCGCGACGGGACATGGGCGGGCGCCAGATGCCACCGGAAACGTGATCAGACGCCCGCCCTTGCCTCGGAGGTACTAGTTTTTTTTACCCCACATCTTTGGCGGGAATCCTCGGGTGGGCCACGGGAGCGCTACGCTTCCCAGATGTGGCACTGTGATCGCACCCGGAAAATCCGCCTATCTTCCGTCTCTGTAGCGTGGCTAATGCTCCGTGTGACCGCAGCCTTAGTAATTTTTTCATGGTTGTTTGTATAGTTTGTATTGATTGGGCAATGGGCAGTGGAAGATCCTGTGTGGCTCCAGGTTGCTGCTGAGCGGGGCTTCCTGTGTTAATGAGCAGCCACTCACACGCACAGCTTAGAGGGAACACTGCCTCAGAGTAATGCTTTTTAATCAGAGCGTATGCCCAAGGTAGGTCATGGTTCTCTTGTTTTATATCCTTCTTGAATAATACAATTACTACTAGTAATGATAATAATAATCTCAGTAAAACCAATCCAGTAAATCAAAACAGTAGATTTTTATATATTAATATTTATATATTAATATTTTAGGGTATGCCCTTTTTTCTATACTGTCTTTATGAGCTTTCATCTTGCTAGGGTTGTCAGCTCTAGGTTGGGAAATACCTGAAGATTTAGGAAGTACAGCCTGGGGAGGGTGGGGTTTGGGGAGGGGAGAGACCTCAGCAGGGTACAATGCCATAGAGACCACCCTCCAAAGCAGATATTTTCTCCAGAGGAACTGATCTTGGTCATCTGGAGATCACTTGTAATAGTGGGAGATCTCTAGGGGTTGGCAACCCTACTTGATCTTGTCCATTTTTAACACTGGTGTTCTCAAACTGTATGTGGGGGTTTGAACTTTTATTAAATTGATATGCTATTTGCATCCAACTGATGCAAGCATGACATTAAAAATGGTGTGAATATAATGGGGGAAAGTGCTATGAGGAAAGATATGGTGACACAAAAACAAAATCCCAGGGGTGGGCTTGCCAGCTAGTGGGAGACTGGAGTGTGGGGGTGGGGGGCATCATTGTGTTGACAGCATGATGTAATTTCTGGGGTAAACCTGTAACTCTACCATAGAGTTTCTGGTGACTCCTAGACTGTTGTGCCAACAGTGATTTTCAGCTTATTTATCCCCATGCCACCCTACCAAGTGGCAGTGGTGGTTAAAGGCTGCCACCAGGAGGTCTCTCACCATAGCAGAGACCTGGGAGTTCTACCCAGGAGCTTTGATTCACACAAGACAAACTGAAAACAAAGCTGAGATTTTTGAGCCAGAATAGCAAGGCAGTGAAAGTCAATAGGATCCCTACTTTTTACTGAGCCATATAAGTGGCCCCGCTGTGGATGTTTCCTGTACTGCAGATGAAGGTCTGTCTTTCAAGGTAATGGCTTGCCTAAGGCAACCTAGTGAATTCTGGATGATCTGAATTGAGAATTTAAGAGAAATGTAAAAGTAATGTAGAACATCCATCTAAACTGCACCCATCCCATTGTTGACATAAGGAATGATAGTGCCCTTGGATTTAAAATTTTGATCAGGTAACAAGGAAATGATTACTAATTCTGAAAAAAGTGCATTTTCCCACTCCAATGACAGTCGGTTATGTGGAAAAATAGAAAGTGTGGTATCTTTGAATTCCATTATCAGTTACAGATGTGGGAAGAATTTGGGATGGGTTGCTATTTTTGATGGCAGACCTGTTCTTCTGGCTAACACAGTTGATTATCAGGTGCTAACAGTACAGTTCTAAGCAGGTCTACTCAGAATCATACTCTATTCAGTTGGACCTACTCTTTGAAAAGTGCTCTTAGGATGGTAGCCTAAATGTATACAAGCTTCCAAAATGGGGACCATATTTTTTCCCATAGTGGGACTCCTAAATTTACTCTGGTATCTTAAAGGGGCTACTAATGCACCACACAGAGTACAGATAGGAGATGTGCAGCTGAGTAACAACTGGCTTACTTTTGAGAGTATGTAGCGATACAGTGAACCATTCTGGAACTAAAATGGCTATCAGAGATATGAATAGCAATATCCCATATTCTGGCCAGAGAAAATGCCTGGTTAACAATGCAGAGATTTCTACAGTTTGGAGTCCGAGATGATTATTTAGGTAGCAAGAGTCTCCATTATTGGAGTGGCAATATTAGCTTTAAAAACTGGACTGGATAAAGAAAAAGTAAATGTTTTTTAAAAGGAAAATATTCCCAGTTTTCCACTCAGAAGAGTGGAAAGGGGAGATTCTTTCCTAAACATAGTCCTTCAGAGTCCTTAAACCAAATGAACAAGCATCCATTGCAGTTCTCCTTGTGAGCCTCAGAGTGTCACTGTTGACCAATATCATCGCTAGATGGAGGCTCGAAAGCCACAGATACTTACTAGAGTTCCTATAGCTTCATCGGTGCTGTGCAGACCGGGGGAGTACAACACAGAAGCAGAACAGCATTCCTGAGCCAAAAAACCCCAAAAAGTCTTGTGGCTTGTACAAATTAAGAAGAAAGACAGATTATTCTTCCTAAGATTCCCTGCATCTTGAAGAGGATCTGATCTGACCGGAGGGAAAAGAGACAGCTAATTTGTCTGGGATCCAGATGGACAGAAAGCACAAAGGGAATGGCCGGGCTCTGGGAAGGCAAGTACTGCTTCTCTCATTATTGTCTTTCTGCAGCTGGGCTGCCTCAGAGCAGATTCAGTATTCCATACCCGAAGAGATGCCAAAGGGTTCTATTGTGGGTAGCCTTGCCAAGGACTTGGGTCTGAATGCCAGAGAACTAGCACAGCGTAACCTACATGCTGTCTCTGTGGATGATATGCAATATTTCACAATCAGTGCAGAGAATGGAAAACTCTATGTGAATGACAGAATAGACAGGGAAGGGATTTGTGACACAACTATACCTTGTCTTGTTAATTTTGAGACAGTGGTTGAAAACCCTCTGAACACTTTTCATATCACTGTAGTGATTCAGGATGTCAATGATAATGCACCATATTTTGAAAATGGAAACATCAGGTTGGAAATAATTGAATCCAGTTTACCAGGCACAAGGTTTCCTCTTGAGAAAGCTGATGATCCTGATATTGGTATGAACTCCCTTCAGAATTACCAGATCAACCCCAACCAGTATTTCACTGTGGAAGTTAAAGAGAGTAAGGATGGGGGGAAATTTGCAGAGTTAGTACTGCAGAAAATGTTGGATCGTGAAAGGGAACACTCCTTCCAATTGACTCTTGTAGCGCTAGACGGTGGAGAACCAAGAAGGACTGGTACTGCTCAAATATGGATTGATGTGACTGATGCTAATGATAATTTCCCCATTTTCACACAAGAACTTTATAAGGTCAGTTTGAAGGAAAATGTACCTGTTGGTTCGTTTGTACTCCAGATTGTGGCCTCTGATGATGATGAAGGTCCAAACGCCCAGATCACGTACCAATTCAGGAACATACCACTAAGTGACCAACAGAAATTCAGCTTGGATCCCAGGAATGGAACTATAACACTAGAAGGGCAATTGGACTTCGAAGAAACCAAAGAATATAGTATTCGAGTTGCAGCAAAAGATGGAGGAGGATTAGTGACCCACTGCAACATCGAAATAACAGTTCTTGATGAGAATGACAACTCCCCAGAGGTGAACATTGTTTCACTGTTTAGTCCAGTCCCTGAAGATTCCCTGCCTGGAACATTAATTGCCTTGATCAATGTAAAAGACAAAGATACAGGGGACAATGGGAAAGTTACATGCAACCTAGAAAAGCATTTACCATTCAAGATTATTCCCTCTTCTAATAATTACTATAAGCTGCAGACAGACAGTCCTTTAGACCGAGAAAAACATTCTGAATACAATATTACAATCACAGCCACTGACCAAGGGACACCTGCACTCTCCGCACATAAAACCATCTCATTACTTATTTCAGATATCAATGACAATGCCCCTTCTTTTGAGAAGTCTTCCTATGCCATCTATGTGCCAGAAAACAACCCCTCTGGTGCCTCCATTTTCACTGTCAAAGCCTTGGACCCAGACATGGACCAAAACTCACGAATCACATATTCCATCCTCCACAGCAACATCAAGGAGCTCCCCATCTCTTCATACATCTCCATTAACTCTGAGACTGGAGCTGTTTATGCCCAGAGGTCCTTTGACTATGAACAGTTCAGAGAGTTCCAGCTTCAAGTGAGGGCCCTAGACAGTGGTTCTCCCCCTCTCAGCAGCAATGTCACAGTGAGGGTGTTCATCACGGATCGGAATGACAACAGTCCACGGATCCTGTCCCCTTCACAAGAAGCCAAGGGCTCAGCCTTGTTTGAGATGGTACCTCGTTCTGCTGAGGCAGGATATCTGGTCACAAAGGTGGTGGCCGTGGATGCTGATTCTGGACACAACGCCTGGCTTTCCTACCATGTCATTCAAGCCACTGAGCCAGGATTCTTCACTGTTGGTTCTCACACTGGTGAAATCAGGACCGCAAGGGCCTTTGTGGAGAAAGATGCTGCGAAACAGAAACTGGTCATCTTGGTGAAGGATAATGGCCAGCCGTCTCTCTCAGCCACCGTGACATTAAACTTGGTGTTTGCCGAGAACTTTCAGGAGGCCCTTCCAGAAATGAAAAATCAATCTAGCAGCCCTGACTATCAGTCCGACCTGCAGTTCTACCTGGTGCTGGCCTTGGCTGTGATGTCATTCTTGTTCCTCTTGACAGTGATCCTGGCCATTCTGATGAAGCTTCGAAGATCAGGGAATCCCAAATTCCTGCAGTGCTTTGCTCCTGTTCCCCATTCAAAGGCTGGAGCCATCTTCCCACCAAACTTTGAAGATGGGACTTTGCCTTATTCCTACCAGCTGTGCCTGTCATCAGAATCCAGGAAGAATGAGTTCACTTTCCTGACTCCCAATATTCAGATTGCAGACAATATTCTGTGCAACAACACATCTGGTGTGCCTATCCTTAATAATGGAGAAAAAAGTTTAAATTCTGAGATGGAGAGCACGGACAAGGTATAAATTATTATTTTCCTTTCACAACACATTATTTTATTTATGGGGCTGATGCAACTGCTTTATTTGTTTGACTTTTGTTGCTATCAAACGGGAAACCAGTGAATATTGGGGGGTTGATTGAAAAGGGCTTTATCATATTTGCAGCATTTCAAGCAGTAGTAGCGTGCTATTTAGCATTCACGCCCTTACGTAAACCTGGCCCTGTGTTTTAGTGACAAAAGAAGACAGTACCTTTATTTCAGTTTAATTTGGGCCAATAGAAATGTTTTGTATAAAGTAGTTCAGAAGCAATGATCTCACCTTTTGAGAGATGTTTGATATATGAATGTAACTCTGAATATATGCAGAAGGGTTTTTAGAGACGACACTGAAATAAGCCATCTTGAGTAACTATCTTCAGCACTTTATAAAACTTTATCAATAATGGAATTGTTTTATATGGTTTTATTTGGTTTTAACTGTATTGCGGGGAGGACAGGTTATAAATGTGATAAATAAATACACTGAAAAGCTTTTGCCAGCAAAGTACTGAAAAGTTCATGTCTTCAGAGGCTGTCAGGTTTTGAAATGTCATGTCAATCTAAAGCAACACATGTTTTGTCAAAAACATATACTGTCCTGTTCAGTTATTCTTCAGCAACTAATTTTTTATACATTTTTAGCTAAATGGATGATACCGGTTCTGTGATACCCGATGAGACATGGAGCTTTGTTTTAACTCATTGATCCACTTTTATGGTCTCTTCGGAGCTTTAAGAAAACCTGCTTTAAAGTAGTTCATCAGTTTTATTTGATGCCAGAAATTAGCTATGATGTATAGACGTTGCACTGCCCATTGTTGCTTTTGTAAATTTCTGATGGTCAATCTTATCCACGTTTGGCAGCAATCTTCTCACCCTATTGAGTTTTGGACTAAGATCCGTGGAAAAACTGGAGGTAGGATATGAATTTGAGATCCCTCTAGGCCAGAAATAAGTTTATTGAAGCATGTGGCAGGATTTCCAAGGCGGATCCAGGTAATTTCCCTCTATTTAATTCTGGTGGTGAGGGCTGCTTTTCCTAGACACTGGAAGCAGAATTTAGCCTCAAATATATAGGACTGGGTAGTAAAAATCAAGAAGATCTGTGTTAATCTATTTTTTTTTATTTATTTATTTACAGAAGGGGAAAGTGCTTGACTTAACTTGATGCTCTTTGGGTGTTCTCCACTTAATGATGACACTGTAACCTTTGTAACTGCAGTATGGTGTTCATTCTTTGCATATGTTTTGTTGTGGTTCATGACATCATGAATAAATATAGCAGAATAGAATATGGAATCTGAGAGGGCATAAACAGAGTTGACATCCTTACTATTTCTTGTGAATAGTAACAGGTCTCAAAATATTCCATGATAATCACAGAAAACTGAGTTTACAAGTTGCAGGGCCACTTTCCCCAAATATTGTTTCATGTTTGTGCTGTTTGCATGAGGCTGTTTGGAATGGTGTTCCTACTGTTGTAGCAAAATAAACACATACAAAAATGTAGATATATACTATCCACAAAGCCAGAAAACTTTTCTTCTTCCCCACCTGAAAACAGATTGTTCTTCTCTACATATAAACTTCAGGAAGATATAAAAGCAATTCTTGCAGTTCCCTGCCTGAGACGCAGAGTGTCGCTGTTGGCCAAGGTAGCTCTCATGTAGGAGCTAGGAATCCACTGAACGATGCTTCCAGCTGTGTGGCTGCTCATTCTCGGAATGCAGATCAGGAAAACAGCAGACAACGGAGACGGGGAAGCCTTGGGGAAAGGAAACCATTACAATTTATATAAATTCAGCGGAATCCAGTGACATTGTTTATGCTTCCTTACTGTGGATCTTGTGTTGTGATGGGAATTTGAAAAGATCTCAGCTGATCAAGATATGCCAGTAGAAGAAAAAGCAAGCTCCTCAGCCAGAAGGATGAACTGCAGACACCAAGAGAAGAGTGGATCAGTAAGGTTATTGTTCCTCTTATTATTGTCTTTGTTCTGCAAGACTGCCTCAGAGCAGATTCAGTATTCAGTCCCTGAGGAAATGGAGAAAGGGTCCGTTGTAGGGAATCTAGCCAAAGATTTAGGACTTAGTCCTGGAGTAATAGCAAATCGCAATCTGCATGTCCTTTCTCTAGATAAAAAGCAGTATTTCACTGTCAGTGCAGAAAATGGAAAACTGTATGTAAATGATAGGATAGATAGGGAAGGGATATGTGGGGAAACTCTATTCTGCCTTATAAATTTTGAAGTCATGGCTGAAAACCCCATGAATATTTTCCATGTAACTGTAGCAATCCAGGATATTAATGATAACACTCCACGTTTCTTAAATGAGGATATCAGGCTAGAACCAAGTGAATCAACTCTGCCAGGAGCCCGATTTGTTCTTGGGCATGCTGAAGACCCAGATGTTGGAATGAATTCTCTCCAGAGTTACCAGCTCTCACCCAATCAATATTTCACACTAGAAACTCGAGAGAAAGAAGATGGAAATAAATATGCAGAATTAGTACTGAGAAAATATCTGGATCGGGAAAGTGAAAGCAGTTTCCATTTAACCCTTCTGGCTCTAGATGGAGGAAAGCCTGCCAAAACTGGCACAGCCAAAATATGGGTTAATGTCATTGATGCCAATGACAACCCACCTATTTTTGCGCAAGATATGTACAAGGTCAGCCTGAACGAAAATGCACCAAAAGGGTTTTCAGTGGTACAGGTGAAAGCCACTGACAGAGATGAAGGGTCCAATGGCCAGATCATCTATATCTTTAGCAATATTGCTGAAAGTGCCAGCAAAATGTTTTTGCTAGATCCAAAAAATGGGACAATAATGGTAATGGAAACCCCGGACTTTGAGTGGAAAGATAAATACACCATGATGGTGGAAGCCAAGGATGGGGGTGGGTTAGTGGCTCACTGCAATGTTGAAATAAAGATAATAGACGAGAATGACAATGCCCCGGAAATTGTTCTTGTCTCATCATCCAGCCCAATACCCGAAGATTCTGCATCCGGAACTCTGGTAGCTCTTATCCATGTAAAAGACAGAGATTCAGGAGAAAATGGAAACATAGTTTGTCAGGTACTAAGCAATTTGCCCTTCCAAATTGTCTCAACATCCAATAACTACTATAAGGTGCTTACAGATGGTGTGCTGGACAGAGAAACTATTCCTCAATATAATATCACAATCACAGCCACAGACCAAGGCAATCCTCCTCTTTCTACACTCAAGACCATTTCAGTGCAGATCTCTGATATCAACGATAACCCTCCAGCCTTTGAGAAGCCTTCCTATACTGCCTATGTGCCAGAGAACAACCCCTCTGGAGCCTCCATTTTCAGGGTCAAAGCCTCAGACCCAGATCTGGATCGCAATGCACGAATCCTTTACTCCATCCAAAAGAGCAACATTGAGAACCTGCCTCTCTCCTCTTATGTCTCCATTAACTCTGAGACTGGGATTATTTATGCACAGCGCTCCTTTGACTACGAACAATTCAGGGAGTTCCAACTTCAAGTGAAGGCCCAAGATGGAGGCTCTCCTCCCCTGAGCAGCAATGTCACAGTGAAAGTGTTTATTGTGGACCAGAACGACAACAGCCCTCAGATCCTTTATCCTTCCAAAGGAGTGGAAGGTTCAGCCTTGTTTGAGATGATCCCTCGTTCAGCTGATGCAGATTATCTGGTGACCAAGGTGGTAGCGGTGGATGCTGACTCTGGACACAATGCCTGGCTCTCCTACCACCTGCTTCAAGCCACTGAGCCAGGGCTCTTCACAATTGGACACCATACTGGTGAGATCAGGACATCCCGAACATTTTTGGAAAGGGATGCTGTGAAGCAGAGGGCGGTCATCTTAGTGAAGGATAATGGGCACCCATCGTTATCTGCTACAGTGACTCTGAACATGGTGTTTGCAGAGAACTTCCAAGAGGCCCTTCCAGAAATGAAGACCCAGTCCATCAGTCCTGACTATCAGTCTGATCTGCAGTTCTATCTGGTGCTGGCTTTAGCTTTGATCTCCTTCTTGTTCCTCTTGACGGTGATTCTGGCCATTCTGATGAAGTTTCGGCGATCAGGGAAACCCAAATTCCTTCAGTGCTTTGGTCCCATCCCCCATTCAAACAATGCTGTCATATTTCCACCAAACTATGAAGAGGGGACATTACCTTATTCTTACCAACTTTGCTTATCATCTGAATCCCGGATACAGGAATATGCTTTTCCAGCAAGCAGTGTTCAAATTGCAGAGCACATTTCTTCTAAGAACACGTCTGAGGCCCTTTTGACACCCAGTGAGGGAAATATCCTTAATTGTGAGATGGAGAAATCTGAGATGGTGAGTTTATTTTAAGGAGTACCTCATTTACATTGTAGATATTTTGATTGTGATTGTAGATGTATTATTTTGACATTTTAATGCCAATGATATGCCAGTTATATACAACTGATGCAAGTATGATATTAGAAATCAGATAAGTTTAATGTGAACTAGTGCTCTAAGGAAAGAAACAATGACACAAAAATAAAGCCCCGGGGCAGGGTTACCAGCTGGTCAGGGAGTAAGGCATGGGGGGCATCATTGTGTTGACGGCATGATGTCATTTCTTTGGCAAACCCAGAAGTCTACCGTAGAGCTTCTGGTGCATCTTAGAGTGTCATGCTAACAGTGATTTTTGAGGCAGAACAGGAAGCCAGTGAAATTCAATAGATCCCTAATTTTTAGCCGGCCATACAAGTGGCCCTGCAGCGGATGCTTCCTGTATTGCAGATAAAGTTTTCAGTTTCAAGATAATGGCTTGTCTAAGGCAACCTGGTAAATTCTGGATGATTTGAGTTGAGAATACAAGAGAAATGTAAAAGTAATATAGGGCATCTGTCTAAACTGCACCCATCCCATATTGGCCTAGGAACAATAGTGCAAAACAAATTAGCACATTTAAATAAGTTTATTTTTGAAAACTTACTGTATTTTACATTCTAGGCCCCTCTGAGCAGCTTTCAGTTTAAAATTGACACATGCACACAATAAAAATAATATTTGATAGTCTCGGAAAGTGACTAGGTAAAGGTAAAGGTTCCCTTGCTCGAAAGCCAGTAGAGTCCGACTCTAGGGTTGCGGTGCTCATCTCCGTTTCCAAGCCGAAGAGCCAGCGCTGTCTGAAGACATTTCCGTGGTCATGTGGCCGGCATGACTAAACACCAAGGCTCACGGAACGCTGTTACCTTCCCACTGAAGTGGTACCTATTTATCTACTTGCAATTTCTTGCTTTCGAACTGCTAGGTTGGCAGGAGCTGGAACTAGAGACGGGAGCTCACTCCGTCATGCAGCACACTCAGGTCTCGAACTGCTGAGCTACCGACCTTCCACAGCCTGCAGTTCAGCGTCTTAACCACTTGAGCCACCACAGCTCCGACTACAATGCTACTAATATTGGTCCCTAAATGATGAACAAAAATCATCTAATTATTGACTTTCCTCCAGGTGAGGCCTGGAGTTCTCACAAAATCCCCAGACTGCAGAGATCAGTTCCCCTGAAGAAAATGGCAGCTTCAGAGTATGGATTGTGTGGCATTATATCCCTACTGAGCTTCCTTCTTGAACTCTGCCTTCACCTAAGCACTGCTCCCAAAACTCTTAAGAATTTCCCAACTTGGAGTTGGCAACCACAATTAGCTACAGAGTTCTTATTACTCTGCTGTCGTCAAGTATACCATCCACATATGGTAACAGGCTTTTCTAGATCCTTTGTGAACCATGAAAGTCCTTTCTGTCATGTTGATTTCTAACCAATGGCTTCACTTGGATGTGCAGCCAGTTGGCATTTGATATTTGCTGAAGCAGATGCAAAAATAGCTGCAATCTTGTAGCATCAGGATTTTTATGTCTCTGCAAGTAAGATATTTGCTTAGGTAAAATCAAACAAAAAATCAACTCAATGCTGGGTCTGAGGTCTTAGACCTGACTACCACATCACCTGGGCAAAGTAAATCTGGAATTCCTCTGGAATTGCGGCTACAATGACAAATGATCAAAACTGGTTCTGAAGTAATATTTCACTACACTGTTGGTGACATTGTTTGAAATTTAAAAGCAATAAATAGAGGAATATCTAGGAAGAATGAAGAAAAGTCATGAGAGCTCCTTACAAACAAGAGTTTTTTTGTTTTTAACACATACATCATAGCTGGGGGGAAATCAATGACTGCAAATCTATTGAACTAAAATAACACTCTTTGAAAAGAGAATGGCTATTCTGGATGGAAGAACTGTAGTAGATGTTTTCTGTATAAGAATTTGGTCAGGTAACAAGGAAATAGTTACTCAACCTGGAGAATTGTGTTTTTTCACTCTGGTGGAAAAACGCAAAGTGTGGTAACGTTGAGTTGCATTATCTGTTACAGATGTGGGAAGAATTTAGCATGGGTTGCCATTTTGGGTGGCAGATATTCTCAGATATTTGGCATTACTAGTCTGCAGCAAAAACTAAGGCATCCCCAAACATATTAGGGATGCTTTCAATGCCATTCAGTTTCATACTTGTGTATTATTGTTGTTTTCCTCATATGGGCTTATAGGGAGCTGTCATACCAAAAAAGGCCCATTGATCTATCACATCTAACATTGCTATCACCCTTTAATGATGGTGACTAAAGTCTGATACCCAAATACCTCTCAGCTCTTCTACCTGCACTCATTTAAATGGAGATGCCCATCCGTTTGTTCTATACCCCCATCACTACTCTAATGCATCCTCAATATAGCTATTAGTAACCCTAGGAGTACCCATAGTATGTCATAGGTCCTTTCCGCACTTGGATCTCATCCCTGGTTTTATCAGAATTCAACTTGCAACACAATACCTTCCATTTTTCCGTGGTTATAACAGCATCCATATATCCTGGGACAAATGTGGGGCAAAACTGGGGTGACAAATGTGGAAACAAAAATACCCTGAGATGATTACAGGGGTGAACTCGAGTGTAGTGTATAATGTAAGTTCGGGGACAGGGTTGAACCAGGATTTAAGGTCTACTGCAGAAAGGACCATAGTGGGATTTCAGTAGGTTTTGAAAAGGGCTTTATCATACTTGCAACAATTCAAGCAGTAGTAGCCTGCTATTGCATTCACACCCTTATGTATACCCGGGCCTGTGTTTTAGTGACAAAAGGAGACATCTAGTATATCTATTGCAATTTAGTGCAATAGAAATGTTTTGCATAACGTAAATTAGAGGAAATAATTTCATCATATGAGAAATGTTCAATATATTAACATTTAAAGGATTTTCTGCAGTTCAGAGCTTTTATTGCTGTTCTATTTGTAATGGAATTGGATCTGCTCTTTCCCTTATAGGAAGTTTGAACAGGAGAGAAACCTCTCGTTTTGCATGTGTGGATTTATTTCCAGTAGATTGGTACTTAAAGTCCATGTTTTAAATCTTCTCTTTTTTATCTGTTGACCAGTTTTCCTCACTCTTGGAATCTCAAGCTAGAAAACTCTTCCGTAATTTGGCTAAGTGAAAATAAGGTATTTGATCTAAACAAGTATGAGAGGAAGGAAAACATTTGGTAATGCTATTCTAGAGACACTGGCTCAAGAGTACCTGCAGCACTGTTAACAGCTAGTTACTATCATAAGTGTTCATTTTTCTACTTGTGCTAGTTCTCATGAAAGCGGATGAACAGCCTGCATTTATTTTCACTTTTTTCGTACACTGATTTAGAACAAGTTGTAAAACAGTTCTTCTTTGGGTGGAAAACATCATCCACAGATAGACGGTTATCTTTTGATGTAAGCCACTTGAGGCAGAACATAGAGGCCAAAAGGGTATATTGGGGGTTTATGAAAAAGAAGGCAAAGCTAATAATAATAATAATGTTTCGATTTATTGATCGCTCTTTCCCACATACCTGCGGGCTCAGAATGATTTACAGTTACTCTTGAGACAATTGGACTAACAATATTTGTGGGATAGGGAAGACAAACATGCAGCATTAATTACACACACATTGCAGCTAGCCGGGCTTCATCTGCGGGCTGGGTCAGTCGTGTTCCTACGGCATCTTGTCGGCTGGCTGATGACGTCTGGCTTCTTGATGTTGTGCAGCCACACACTGCCACCGCCTGGCCGACTCGCTCCACTGCTGGGAAGCCGACACAGCTCTTTCGTCTTTCCGGTCGCTGCGCCTCAGAAGTTGCCTCGGCAGCTAACACCTTCCCGAAGGGAGTCCCCAATTTATCTACTCGCCGAAGCTTTCGAATCTCTGGGTAGACGATGAGCTAGGACGAGGCTTGGTTGCTCACACCAGCACGGGGCTAGAACTGCCAAAGCATGGCAGTTCAGATGTTATGGTTAAGCAGGGAAAAATCCCCTGCGCCACCGCTCCCTAATAAAACATCATCAGCTCCTCCACTTACTCACAGAGATCCCACACATTCTGAAAAGTTGTTTGTCCCATTCTTCTCAGGCTCAGTAAATTCAGTGATGGGCTGTGGCTCAGTGGCGGAGCATGTGCTTTGCATGTAAAAGGTCCCAGGCTCAATTGCCAGCAACTCCAGTTGAAAGGGCAGGTCTTTGATGATGGGAAAGACCTCCACTTGCAAGTCTGGAGAACTGCTACCGTTCAGAGTAGAGAAGAGCAACCTTGAGAAAACAGTGGTCTGATGCAGTAGAAGGCAGATTTATGTGTTTCTGTGTTCAATCAAAATGCTAAAACTGGACTGAGATCTAGTAAGAAGGAGCTTGTGGGTTGCATAATAATTGCTAAGGCATCCTTTGGGGTTCCAGGTACATACAGCTAGAAGCATAGGGTTTTTTTAATAATAATAATAATAATAATGGAGTAGTAAATGGAAGAGTAGGAGCTGCGGTGGCTCAAGTGGTTAAGACGCTGAACTGCAGGCTGTGGATGGTCAGTAGTTCAGCAGTTCAAGACCCGGGTGCTGCAAGACGGAGTGAGCCCCCGTCTCTAGTTCCAGCTCCTGCCAACCTAGCAGTTCGAAAGCAAGAAATTGCAAGGAGATAAATAGGTACCACTTCAGTGGGAAGGTAACAGTGTTCTGTGCACCTTGGTGTTTAGTCATGCCGGCCACATGACCACGGAAAGGTCTTCGGACAGCGCTGGCTCTTCGGCTTTGAAATGGAGATGAGCACCGCAACCCTAGAGTCGGATTCGACTGGCTTTCGAGCAAGGGAACCTTTACCTTTACTTACATGGAAGAGTAAGAAACCAAGAGTAAAATGGTCAGTTACTCAGTTGAAATCAGCCTGTGGTGGTTTTGGTGTACTCATGATCAAACTTCACCACAATGCCACAAGGCTAAAATGGTTCATGAGTTGGCTCTCAAATGTTGAGGAGAGTGATGAGATAACCACTGAACAGGTCTGTGTCCACATGCCTTTGTAAACACTTCTTTATATAAAGAAATCAGAGAGGACAACGATATACACTCATGATAACTTCATAATAAATAATTTCTTATCAGTTTGGGACCAGTATGAAAGAAATATCCCCAGATATATCACCTCTTCCTTCAGCAGTGAAACATTTTTTTGGGGTTATCAATTAAGCTCCCTTTTCAAATGGGAAAGCATTGGACTTGATAATTATAAGCTGCTAATAGCAGGTAATAAGTTGATCCCCTTTGTTGTGGTTTCTCAAATCAGTAACGGACATATAATTCTGTCTGAATATCTGCAACTTTTGAATCTTCCCCCCCCCAGCAAAGTACTGAGAAGGTCTTAGGAGGCTTTCAGATTTTGAAACACTATCTCAGTCTAGGGCAGCACACACCCCCCCAAAAAATATATATTATTCTGTTTAGTTAATTATAGATTAAAAACTAACTGGAATAATGATACTAGTTCTGTGATACTCGAGATCTAGAATTTTTTTTCAACTCATGGATCTGCTTTTACTATCTCTTTGGTGCTTAAAGAAAACCTACTTAAAATAGTTCATCCATTTTATTTTACACTAAAAAATTAGCTTTGATGTATAAAGAGCTGCACTGGCCCTTGTGGATTTTGTAGTCTTCCAGTGGTCAGTTTTGTCCACATGTGGTGGCGATGTCCTGATGCTACTGAGGTTTGGACTAAGATTCATGAAGAATTAGAGATTGGATGTGAACCTGAGATCCTTCTAAGGCTAGAAATATTTTTGTTGAACCATGTGACAGGATTTCCAAGCAGGATCCAGGTAAATTTCCTCTATTTAATTTTGGTGACAAGGGTTGTTTTTGCTAGACATTGAAAGCAGAATTTAGTCCCAAATATATAGGACTGGATGGTAAAAGTCAAAGAGATCTATGTTAATGTCAGGCTTACTTATTCATGGAAGAAAGAGGTGCTTAACTGAGTGATGCTTATCAGGTTCTGTAATTAATGGTGACATTGTAATCTTTATAGCTGTGTTATGGTGTGAACCATATGGTGTAATTATATTTTGTTTTATAATAAACTAGAAATAATGCCCGTTGCGGAAATAAATACAACGGGATCTAGAAAGAGGCTCTGGGAGAGTGCTCTGGCTTTGGGCAAACAGTGTCAGTTTCCTGTGGCGACCTCAGCAGGGTTTAATGACAGAGTCCACTGTTTTCTCCAGAGGGACTGATCTCTGCTACCTGAAGAGCATTTGTATGTTTGAGTTATCTGTAGCCCTCACCTGGAGAGTGGTAACCATTGTTACCCATTCTCCTCTCTCCTATGAGGTATGTTATGCAACCGAAAATCCCAACTGCCTTGCGGGGGCGGGGGAGTTTGAGGTGTGGAATGGACTGAAGTCCAATCAGCTTCCATATGCAAAAGACCAGGTTGTCGCAGCAGTTGTGGTGTGGGCGGGACCCGGGCTTTGCCTTCTGATTGGTGGCGATATATGCTGAGGAGCAGTGCCATCAGCCATACACTAAGGGAGTGCATTTTAGAATTAGAATTTTGGCACCCACTATTCAATTATATATAAGGAGAGATAAATGTAGCAAAATAGTATATGGAATCTAAGAGGGCATAAATAGAAATGATGTCTTTATATATTTCATTATTCATTTCTTATTAATAGTAACATGCCTCAAAATATTTCCTGCTGGTATTAATTAACTGTTGAGCTCCTGTTGAAAAAAGGTAGGTGGTGGAAAAGCAGAGTAGTTTGTGCTGTTTGACTAGGGCTCTTTTGAATGGCGTTCCTACTGTTGTAGCAAAATAAACACATACAAAAATGTAGATATATACTATCCACAAAGCCAGAAAACTTTTCTTCTTCCCCACCTGAAAACAGATTGTTCTTCTCTACATATAAGCTTCAGGAAGAGACAAAAGCAATTCTTGCAGTTCCCTGCCTGAGACGCAGAGTGTCGCTGTTGGCCAAGGTAGCTCTCATGTAGGAGCTAGGAATCCACTGAACGATGCTTCCAGCTGTGTGGCTGCTCATTCTCCGAATGCAGATCAGGAAAACAGCAGACAACAGAGACGTGGAAGCCTTGGGGAAAGGAAACCATTACAACATATATAAATTCAGCAGAATCCAGTGTCATTGTGTATGCTTCCTTACTGTGGATCTTGTATTGTGATGGGAATTTTAAAAGATCTCAGCTGACCAAGATATGCCAGTAGAAGAAAAAGCAAGCTCCTCAGCCAGAAGGATGAACTGCAGACACCAAGAGAAGAGTGGATCAGTAAGGTTATTGTTCCTCTTGTTATTGTCTTTGTTCTGCAAGACGGCCTCAGAGCAGATTCAGTATTCAGTCCCTGAGGAAATGGAGAAAGGGTCCGTTGTTGGGAATCTAGCCAAAGATCTAGGACTGAGCCCTGGAGAAATAGCAAATCGCAATCTGCATGTCCTTTCTCTAGATAAAAAGCAGTATTTCACTGTCAGTGCAGAAAATGGAAAACTGTATGTAAATGATAGGATAGATAGAGAAGGAATATGTGGGGAAACTATTTTCTGCCCTATAAATTTTGAAGTCATGGCTGAAAACCCCATGAATATTTTCCATGTAACTGTAGCAATCCAGGACATTAATGACAACACACCACATTTCTTAAATGAGGATATCAGGCTAGAACCAAGTGAATTAACTTTACCAGGAGCCCGATTCGTTCTTGGGAATGCTGAAGATCCAGATGTTGGAATGAATTCTCTCCAGAACTACCAACTCTCATCCAATCAATATTTCACACTGGAAACTAGAGAGAGTGAAGATGGGAATAAATATGCAGAATTAGTACTCAGTAAACAGCTGGATCGGGAAAGTGAAAGCAGTTTCCATTTAACCCTTCTGGCTCTAGATGGAGGAAGGCCTGTCAAAACTGGCACAGCCAAAATATGGGTTAATGTCATTGATGCCAATGACAACCCCCCTGTTTTTGCACAAGAATTGTACAAGGTCAGCCTGAAGGAAAATGCCCCCAAAGGATCTTCAGTGGTACAGGTGAAAGCCACTGACAGAGATGAAGGGTCCAATGGCCAGATCATCTATATCTTTAGCAATATTGCTGAAAGTGTTCGCAGAATGTTTTTGCTAGATCCCAAAAATGGGGCAATAATGGTTATGGAAAACCTGGACTTTGAGTGGAAAGATAAATACACTGTGACGGTGGAAGCCAAGGATGGAGGTGGGTTAGTAGCTCACTGCAATGTTGAAATAAAGTTAATAGACGTGAATGACAATGCCCCGGACATTGTTCTTCTCTCATCCTCCAGTCCAATACCCGAAGATTCTGCATCTGGGACTCTGGTTGCTCTTATCAATGTAAAAGACAGAGATTCTGGAGAGAATGGAAACATAGTTTGTCAGGTACTAAGCAATTTGCCATTCCAAATTGTCTCAACATCCAATAACTACTATAAGGTGGTTACAGATGGTGCTTTGGACAGGGAAAATACTCCTGAGTACAATATCACAATCACAGCCACAGACAATGGCAGTCCTCCTCTTTCTACACTCAAGACCATTTCTGTGCAGATCTCCGACATCAATGATAATCCTCCAGCCTTTGAGAAGCCTTCCTATACTGCCTACGTGCCAGAAAACAACCCCTCTGGAGCCTCCATTTTCAGGGTCAAAGCCTCAGACCCAGATCTGGATCGCAATGCACGAATCCTTTACTCCATCCAAAAGAGCAACATTGAGGACCTGCCTCTCTCCTCTTATGTCTCCATTAACTCTGAGACGGGGATTGTTTATGCACAGCGTTCCTTTGACTACGAACAATTCAGGGAGTTCCAACTTCAAGTGAAGGCCCAAGATGGAGGTTCTCCTCCCCTCAGCAGCAATGTCACAGTGGAAGTGTTTATTGTGGACCAGAATGACAACAGCCCTCAGATTCTCTATCCTTCCAAAGGAGTGGAAGCTTCAGTCTTGTTTGAGATGGTTCCTCTTTCCGCTGATGCAGATTATCTGGTGACCAAGGTGGTAGCAGTGGATGCTGACTCTGGACACAATGCCTGGCTCTCCTACCACCTGCTTCAGGCCACTGAGCCAGGGCTCTTCACAATTGGACACCATACTGGTGAGATCAGGACATCCCGAACTTTTTTGGAAAGGGATGCTGTGAAGCAGAGGGTGGTCATCTTAGTGAAGGATAATGGACACCCATCGTTATCTGCTACAGTGACTCTGAACCTGGTGTTTGCAGAGAACTTCCAAGAGGCCCTTCCAGAAATGAAGACCCAGTCCATCAGTCCTGACTATCAGTCTGATCTGCAGTTCTATCTGGTGCTGGCCCTGGCTTTGATCTCCTTCTTGTTCCTCTTGACGGTGATCTTGGCCATTCTGATGAAGCTTCGACGATCAGGAAATCCCAAATTCCTACAGTGCTTTGCTCCTGTTCCTCATTCAAGTGCTGGTGCCATCTTCCCACCAAACTTTGAAGATGGGACTTTGCCTTATTCCTACCAGTTGTGCCTGTCCTCAGAATCCAGGAAGAATGAGTTAACTTTCCTGACACCCAATATCCAGATTGTAGATAACAGTCTTTGTGGTGACAAATCTGGTGAGCCTTTGACTGGCAATGAAGGAAACAATTTAGAGACTGAGGTGGCTATTATGAACATGGTGAGTTTTTATTCTAGAAAGTGTTTGCATGCTGTTTAGTGATGCTTTTAATTTGTGACTGAAAAAGAATAATCAGACCACAATTATACTGCTCTTCCTTTTTATATAGAATGTATTATCTGGCATGATATGAAATGAACAAAAATATATGTTTTTTTAAGAAAAATGAACTAAGGAATATCCAAGTTACTAGAATGATGGTGGTGTCCTTGTGGCTACCACAAAGATGCTGCCACATCTTGTTTGACCCTAACTGGGATGTTGTGTTTTTTGTTGTTGTCCAGTCGCACAGTCGAGTCCAACTCTTTGCAACCCCATGGCCCACATCACGCCGGGCCCTCCTGTCCTCCGCCAACCTCAGGAGCTTGCTCGCCTTTTGTAATTTTGCTTCGATTTAGCAATAGTTGTCAAGAGTGTTCTTTACAGACTTTTTAAAAAAGTTTTATCCTGTTCTAATATCTTCTGAGGTAGTCTGCAAACTTATTTAGTACGATTTTATAATAATGACTTACAGAGTGCAGAATTTATCTAAATGCTCCATGGCAGAGGTGATTTTCTTTCAAATGGTAGAGGATTCCAGAGCATTTAAAATCTAGTCAGAAAATGATGGCTGCTAATAGAAACACCATGATGGCACTTGCTGAGAGACATTCACAGTATCTGCTGGAAGGCTACTCCAATGTAACTAGGGCTTTTCAACATTTTCCTCACTTGTGTGTTCCTGTTAGTTTGGGTGGTATTTTTTCTGTTCCACACATGTTTTATTTATTTATTTATTTATTTATTTTTGAGATTTCTATGCCACCCTACCCAATGGCTCAGGGCGGCTAACAACAAGTTTTGCTCCCTCTAGTGGTTGATCAGATATTACATCACTTTTTGTCTGGCATAAAAATCCGCAGTTCAAATCTGCAGGGAGATATACTGAACATAAAGCAATGTAAGATTAAATCGACCACTAGAGGGAACAAAACACATGTGTGGGGGGAAGTGAGGAAAATGAGAATGCTGAAAAGCCCTAGGTTGCAGCTTAGTCTTTCTCAGTTTGTGCACAGAAGAATGCTTCTCCGCTTATAGCATACTGTTGTTTAAAATGAATACAGATTTAGAGAATGTGATCAGCTACCAGTATAGCTGAGCCTGAATAAAAGCCAATTTTTCAGCTTTTATTCGGGTATATTCAGCTATACTGAGGATCAGTTGAGGCTGCAGGAGCTGGGGAGGCAGCCCCAGCGAAGACAGGATGGAGCTCTCAGCTCCCGGCCTCCCCCAGCTGATCGTCTCTTGCAGCTCAATTTAAACCAAGCTGCAAGAGGAGCCAGGATCAACTGGGGCGGCAAGAGCCGCCACACGCAGATCCTGGGTCTGCATGCGGTGAGGAGAGACCTCCCCTCCACAGGCAGATCCTGCGGCCAGCTTCTCCTGCAACTCAATTTAAACTGCACTGCAGGAGAAGCCAAGCCAGCCCCAGGGTCCGTCTGGTTTGTTTTTTAAACTCGCATTTTCCAGTTTGGGTCTATTGGACCTGGAAAAAATGAGATTTTTCAAAAATACCAAAAAAAAAAAATTGGTTCCAATAGACCTGAACTGGAAAATGTTGGGTTGTTTTTTCTTTTCTTTTGCACAGCTCTATTGGGGTCCCCCATCATGCAGCCAGAGGATACCCACATCGAGCCCAATGCACATAATCAGTTGGTTGAGTCTCTTGCTACAGTCCTGATGCCAAGCTGAATGCATGTTCTTTGTGAGTGTGGGGAGGTGAAATGGGGCCTAATATTCATATTTTGCTCAATAATAGAAAACACAATGCATCATAGTTATGGTGCTTGATCTTAGATGTCACATATTTTAACTTCACTTCATGCTCTGACTTGGGGAATGTGTCATGGACAGAAGATATTATAGGGAAATCAATCATTTGCTTGCACTGTGTTGTGCCAGTGTTGTGTAGGGGCTACATGTCAAACTGGAATCAAGGAGAGCCGGGTTTCCATGGAAACTTGTCGGGTGACCTTGGGCCAGTTGTACCCTCTCAGCTAACCTACCTCACATAGTTGTTGCGAGGATAAAATGGAGGAGAAGAAAATTATGTAAACCTCTTTAGGTCCCCGTTGTGGAGAAAGGTGGGGTATAAATGAAATATATAAAATAAACTTGCAATCAGGTATCATTTTAAAATATATTATTAAGGGACATAGTCCCAGGGAGGGTAAAAGCAGGATATAAATGTTTTAACTATGAATAATTGTTTTTAAATGGTGGATTCCTATGCATCCCTCCCAGTTCCCTCTCCCTTCATAACACAAGTTTCACTTTCCCACCCCTCAGCCCCGTAGAAGGTAACCAACGTTTGTAATATTGATACTTGTGCTAAAGCTGCAGAATTCGCATATCTTTGGATAAGGGCTGGAGTATTTAAAAGCCAGATGGAAAATGCTTAATGCCTTTAGAAATGTCAGGAATAATTTACCATGATGCGCCGAGTCTTTTGCAGTGGCTACTGTAGATCTGCTTTTGAGTTATTAGTCTGGGGGTGATAGCCTGTTCAGCACATAAGCTTATTCTACGCAGAGAACAATCATTTTTCTCGACAGAGGAATGTGCTGCAGTCATAAACCAGGATGGGTACAAAATATCCCATAAAAGAGTGAGAATCTGGCAATGTGAGTTTTGACCAATCGTTGGCTGAAATTATTACCTGAGACTCTAGGTGTCACTGTTCAACCAAGACTGAGCAGTGACAAATTCAGCCTTCCCAAACTATTTCTTTCATAGCAGAAAACCCTGAGAGGATGATCACACCTGCGCTGAAGGATTTTATTTTAAATTTAGAGTATTGTTAAAGTATAGACAGTGTTAAGTACAAAGGCTGTCTGGAAGTTAAAACAACCGTTTCTGACACATCCAGATCAAGCTAACATAAGTCTGTTGTTCGTCACCTCATCAAAGGATTAGATACACCTTCATAAGACTAAAGCAGACAGGACTGGCAATGACAACATTTCACTGGGACTGCAAAATGGGAGCTGTCTTTTGCTTAATTTTTGTAAACATTTGGCAAGTTGTTACTGGGCAGATTCACTACTCCATGCCTGAAGAAACAGAAAAAGGTTATTTGGTGGGGAACATCGCGAAAGACCTGAAGCTGGAAATAAAGGAGCTCTCACACCGTGGAGTCCACATTTTCTCCTCAGGTAGGACCCAGCATTTTGCTTTAAATTACAAGAGTGGCCATATGTATTCCACAGAGAGGATAGACAGAGAGGAGATCTGTGGACGGGTGGAAAAGTGTCTCCTGGATTTTGAGATTATAGTTGGGGATTCAATGAAAGTTTATGGAGTCAGAGTGGAAATTACAGATATTAATGATAATGCTCCCAGATTTCATTCAGAGAAAATGAAGCTCAAAATCAGCGAGTCAACTCCAACAGGATCCCTATTTCCACTGTATGAAGCTCAGGATCCTGATTTAGGGAATAATTCTCTTCAAGGTTACAAGCTCAGTAGCAATACCCATTTTTCCCTCAACATGGAAACAACAGTGGATGGCAGGCAATATGCTGAATTACTGCTGGAAAAGCCCCTCGACCGTGAAAAAGAAACTGATCATAATCTGGTACTCACAGCGTATGACGGGGGAATTCCTCTCAGGACTGGGACTTTGCAGGTTCATGTGATTGTTCTGGATGCTAATGACAACCCACCTGTTTTTAACCAACGTATCTATGAAGTCTGTGTTGAAGAAGATATTTCTATAGGAAGCACAGTGGTTACATTAAAAGCCACTGACCTGGATGAAGGGATAAACAAAGAACTGAAGTATTCATTAATGAAAATCACAGCAAAAGCTTCGCAAATATTTCACCTAGACTCTAACACAGGGGAAATAATTCTTGCAGGAAATTTAGACTATGAAGACTCTACACAATATGAAATGGAAGCCCAGGTCCATGACGGTGGAGAGTTGTTTGACAAGTCAAAAGTTGTGATATTTGTTACTGATGTGAATGATAATGCACCAGAAGTGATAATAACCTCTGTCATCAACTCAGTCCCTGAGAATTCTCCACCAGGGACTGCAATAGCGCTCTTAAATGTGCGAGATCAGGATTCATCCAACAATGCAGAAGTTGTATGTTCAGTTCCCAATAACCTCCCTTTCCAACTGACAACATCCTATGGTAGTTACTATAGTTTGGTAACCAACAGAGCCCTGGACCGGGAACAAGTGACAACTTACAACATCACAATCACAGCCACAGACCATGGGACACCCTCACTTTCTACTTCCATTATCATTCCACTCCTAATTTTAGACATAAATGACAACCCTCCCCTCTTCCCCCAATCCTCCTACATTTCCTACCTCATCGAGAATAATCAAAGAGGTGCTTCTGTCTTCTCACTCAAGGCAAATGATCCAGACTGGGAAGAGAACGCCAGAATAATGTATTCCATTATAAAAAGTCAGATGGCTGATTTTCCCCTTTCTTCCTTACTTTCCATTAATTCTGAAACTGGGATTATTTATGCCTTGACCGCCTTTGATTATGAACAGTTCAGAGAAATTAACTTCCTAGTCAAGGCCCAAGATGGAGGATCCCCATCACTCAGCTCCAATGTTTCAGTGACTCTTTTCATTCTGGATCAGAATGATAACACCCCAGAAATCCTGTACCCTTCTGTCCCTACTGATGGCTCCACTGGAGTTGAGCTGGCTCCTCACTCTTCTGAGCCTGGCTACCTGGTCACTAAGGTGGTGGCAGTGGATGCAGACTCTGGCCAGAATGCCTGGCTCTCCTATCAGCTACTCAAGGCCACAGAGCCAGGGCTCTTCTCCATAGGACTCCACACTGGAGAGATCAGGACGACCCGCTTCTTTCTGGACAAGGACGCTCTCAGGCAAAGCCTGGTGGTTTTAGTGAAGGACAATGGGCAGCCCCCTCTGTCTGCCTCAGTCACGGTCACTGTGGTGTTGGCCGACAGCATCCCTGAAAGCCTCTCTGATATTAGCAGCATCTCAGCTCCTGCAGACCCCCAGTCGGACCTCCCTTTTTATCTGGTGGTTGCTGTGGCTTTTGTCTCCTGCTTGTTTTTCATCTTCCTCCTTGTGTTGTTGGCACTCAGACTTCGCAGGTGGAGGAATTCTCAGTTGTATGATTCTGGGAGTGGGAATTTCAGTGGCGTCCCAGTTTCACAGTTCGTAGGAATCAGTGGAGTCCAAGCTTTTCTTCACTCCTACTGCCACGACTTCTCTCTCACCACAGACTCTCAGAAGAGCAATTTTGCCTTTCCAAAGGGTACATCCTCTGATATTCTGCCAAGTCAGCAGCCTTGTGAAATAAGGGATCCTTTCCTCAGTGCTGAAGACACAAAACGTTTTAATGGGGATTCAGACAACATCCAGGTGAGCTGTCTTTGTCTTTGGTGCAAAATAGAAATCATGTTGTAGTTTTCCAGTTGGAAGGAACAGATTTTATTTGTTTATTAAAATATTTCCTATTCCTTTATCCTGCGCTTAAAATGGTTTTCGATAAATCCGTTAAATCATAACAACGTATCACTGAAAACTCTTCCAGCCAAAAGTCTGTATGAAAAGCCAGGGGTCATTTCCTGCAGGAGCGCACAGGAGCAGAGCTCCGGCAGTAAAGAGCCCAGGGGGTAGGCACATGCAACAAGCCCCACCCCCTGCTCCCAGCATCCCTGAGTCTGAGCAAGAAGCAGCCAGGTAAATTGCAGAGCCGCCCCCAGCCCTCCAGTCCAAAACAGTCCAGTGGCACCTTTAAGACCAAGTTTTATTCAGGTACAAGCTCTTCCTCCTCTGTGAGGACAGATCTGCACTTCCCCCCCCCAATAGCTAGCAATCCAAAACAGTCCAGTGGAGCCTGAGTGGTGGGTGTTGCCTTCTGACACACTTCCGGTGATGTCAGGGGGTGTGGTATATGCAAATGAGTTATGCTAATGAGCTCCTGCACCTCTTTTTCTACAAAATGACCCCTGTGAAAAGCTTAGAAATTACATTGGTTACCTTATTTCCTTTGGTAAATTATTCCTGAAAGCTCTACATCTTGCTGTGTTTAGTCATTTGAGGGAATGGTGCACATCCAGCCTGTGCTGAAGGCATTGCACTGGCTGCCAATAGCATACCGGATTCTACCAAAGGTAAATTGCAGGCATCTACAGTCGCAGGCAGTTCAGATTGAGGCTGTGGGGGAAGGAGGTTCACCTTTTTAGTCCCCTCTTGGGAACACGGGGCTGTAGAAGGAAGGTCGTCACTGAAAGGTCAATATGCATGCATGGGTTCAAGCCTTATATTCTAGTAAAGCTTTTGATATGGTACAACATCAGGAACTGTGATTCAACTAGAATAAAGTGTCAGTACATCAGCCATACCACTTGACTTAAGTGAATGGGGAAAGTCATACACCTGCAAGCAGACATGTGTAGGTAAGCAAGGAGATACTGGATCAAGCTAAAATGTTTAAGGAAGACAAATCAGAAACTGCAAATCGAAGGTTAGCAAATGTGTATTGGAAATTAAAAATAGGGTTCTTAACTATGAGAGGTACAGCATATTGTAATTGTCTCTCTTGCAAGATGGGATGGGCAGGGCTATTTTTGGGGAGGAACGCACAGGAACGGAGTTCCAGCTGGCTCCCAAGTAGGCCACACCCAGCAGGAACTCATTAGCATAATAGGCCACACCCAACAGCAGAAACTCATTAGGATTGGCTACATTAGGGGTGTGTGGCCTAACATGCAAAGGAGTTCCTGCTACAAAAAAAGCCCTGGGTTTTGACAACAAACAAGGTAAACAGAATAACAAGCAAAAGGTGGGTGTGGCTGGATAGCTACACTTCTGGTAACATGTGGGTGCGGTCTAATGAGCTGTGCTGTCAGGGGTGTGGCCCGATATGCTAATGAGTTCCTGCTGTTGGGTGTGGCCTATTATGCTAATGAGTTCCTGCTGGGCTTTTTCTACACAAAGAGCACTGGGGATGGGTGTAGACCACTTTCACAATGATCCGTTTCTGAACATTCTGCTATTTCTGTTCTGGTGTGTTGCTTGTTATCTGTTCTTCAGAGGACTTTTACTGTTGTAATTCACTGGCGTGTGATTCTGGTTGAAGGAGGGGCTTACTCTTAATTAAAAAGCAAATGATTGCATTATTTCAAATCTGGGAAGAAGATAAAATCCTTGGAGAAATTAGTTGGGGACATTGGGCTATCTCCTTTCTACAGCAGCATCTGTCATTTCTCTTGTGTGAGTCTTCTGGAGCTGTTTGATCTTCAAACAAATCTGCTCACGGATTATGCCAGCCTGATGTGGGGACTAGTGATGTGCCTTGTGGTAAAGCATAGGTTGGTCAAATTCTGTTCACCTCTCCTTTAAACAATTTTTTTTATTATTTTAATTTTTATCGTCTGTCATCTTGGCCTATTTTCAACCATTGTTTGATTTTTATGGCCTGCCTATATGTTCCTAAGATTCCTGTATGCTGTTGAAATGGTTTTATAGTCTTATTACCTGCTGGTTTTATAACAGAGTTTGAGTCCGTCTATGTATGGACTGGTAAGTTCCATTTCACTGTATCTGAGGAAGTGTGTGTGCACACAAAAGCTCATACCTTGAATAAAACTTTGTTGGCCTTAAAGGTGCCACTGGACTCAAACTTTGTTCTATAGCTTCAGACCAACACAGCTGCACACCTGGATCTATCTGCTGGTTTTATATTAGGGATGCCAGCCTCCAGGTGGAGTCTGCGGATCTCCTGGCACTACAGCTCATTTCCAGACTATGGAGTTCCCCTGGAGAAAAGGGATGCTTTGGAAGGTGGACTCTCTGACATTGTACCCCACTCAGGTCCCTGTCCTCCCCAGGCTCCTCCCCCAAACCTCCAGGAGTTTCCCAAACTGGAGCTGGCAACCCTACCCCACCCCATCACCTGGTGGTGGCCGGGGGGACGTGGCAACTTTGTTCACTAAAGTAGTTTTATTGGTGAGGCAAACAGACAAGTAGTAGGGTGTAAGCGATTGACAGAGTATGGACTGAATCCAAGAAAAGTGTAATGCAGAAAGATCTTTAAAAAAAAATTCCAGCGACATTAGCCAAGGTAAATATCAAACATTCATAATGTTTCCTCCTGGTCATTAGGGGTTTGAATTTTTTTTTTAAACTGCTTTACACCATTTGCTTCTAGCCTGAGTAGTGTTCTGAGAACCATTTAGGCTGTAAAATGTATTATACTCTGGGTTTTTATGAGATTTATGCTCTGGGTTTTTGTTGACTGGGTTTTTAATGGCTTGCTAACTTTAATTATTTTATATTTTAATGATTTTACCTTGCTCTGTGAGCCACCTCAAAGAGGCCTCTGATAGAAGTAGCATACAAATGTTCAAAATAAATAGTACATAAATATCGCCAAGGGGCTGGAACAGAATTTAAAAGGATGTGAAACCCATATTGCTTTAGGGCTTGGCATTTGCTTTGAGTGATAATATAGGGATCGTTTTGTGCATTGCAGAGAGATGATGGGGGGGGGATGATGCAGGTGAGCTTTTCACTAGGGAAGCCCGGGGGGACGTGGCAACTTTGTTCACTAAAGTAGTTTTATTGGTGAGGCAAACAGACAAGTAGTAGGGTGTAAGCGATTGACAGAGTATGGACTGAATCCAAGAACAGTGTAATACAGAAAGATCTTTTAAAAAACAATTCCAGCAACATTAGCCAAGGTAAATATCAAACATTCATAATGTTTCCTCCTGGTCATTAGGGGTTTGAATTTTTTTTTTAAACTGCTTTACACCATTTGCTTCTAGCCTGAGTAGTGTTCTGTGAACCATTTAGGCTGTGAAATGCATCATGCTCTGGGTTTTTATGAGATTTATGCTCTGGGTTTTTGTTGACTGGGTTTTTAATGGCTTGCTAACTTTAATTATTTTATATTTTGATGATTTTGTCTTGCTCTGTGAGCCGCCTCAAACAGGCCTCTGAAGAGGTAGCATACAAATGTTCAAAATAAATAGTACATAAATATCGCCAAGGGGCTGGAACAGAATTTAAAAGGATGTGAAACCCATATTGCTTTAGGGCTTGGCATTTGCTTTGAGTGATAATATAGGGATCGTTTTGTGCATTGCAGAGAGATGATGGGGGGGATGATGCAGGTGAGCTTTTCACTAGGGAAGCTGTGTAGATATTTGGAGCCATGGCGGAAATGGTAGCATCCCAGAACAATGTCTGTTATTCATTCTCAGAAATGAAACCGTAAAAGCAATCTCCATAATCAGGGACTTTAAAATCAACTTCAGAAACTGACTCCAGAGATAGTCAAGACAATCTATGCACCATTTCAAAGCACTACAGGAACAGTCATATATTAAAAGACACAGATATGGACGAAGCAAAATAAATGAATTAGCAGTTGCAGGAAAACAAAGGGAAAGTCTTCTCAGGTGCTGCACTTGGGACCAAGAACAGAGGATTTAGTTTCGGGGGATATCTATTGAGGTAATGGCTCAGTTTTATATTGGAAATGGTTTTCCTTGCAATTCTTCCCTGAGCCTCCAAGTGCCGCTATAGGCCAATTTGAGAGCTGGATGCAGGATAGAAAATGAATGATGCTTCCCGCACTGTGAGAGCAGATCACGGGAACTGCAGAGCACAAAGAAAAAACATTCAACAACGGAGAACAAATGAGACCAATGAAGAAAGGTAGTTAATTTTTCCTTACTGAAAGTCGCTTCATCTTCAGCAGAATTTAATCTGATCACCAGAAGCTGAAAAAGGAACCAGCCTGTTTTCAGTGGCCGGATGGAAAGAAGGCAGAGAGAGAATGTCCCGGCATTCAGAAGGCAAGTACTGCTTCTCTCATTATTGTCTTTCTCTGGCTGGGCTGCTTCGGAGCAGATTCAGTATTCCATACCCGAAGAGATGCCAAAGGGTTCTATTGTAGGGAATCTTGCCAAGGATTTGGGTCTGAATGCCAAAGAACTAGCAAAGCACAACCTTCATTCTGTCTCTGTGGCTAAAATGAAGTATTTCGGTATCAGTCCAGAGAATGGAAATCTCTATGTAAATGACAGGATAGACCGAGAGGAAATATGTGGAAAGAATCAACTTTGCTTTGTTAATTTTGAGGCTGTGATTGAAAACCCTTTGAATATTTTCCATATGACTGTAACAATCCAAGATGTTAATGACAATACACCACAGTTCCAAAATGAAAATATCAAGCTAGAAATAATTGAATCCACTATGACAGGCACCAGATTTCTTCTTGGAAAAGCTGAAGATCCAGACATTGGGGTAAATTCTCTCCAAAATTACCAGCTTAGCCCCAACCAGTATTTCACGTTGGAAGTTAGAGAGAGTCAAGATAGAAACAAATATGCAGAACTAGTGCTAAGCAAACCATTAGATCGTGAAAAGGAACAGACCCTCCACATCACACTTACAGCCCTGGATGGGGGTGAACCTAGAAGAACGGGAACTGCCCAGATATGGGTTAATGTCACTGATGCCAATGACAACCCACCCATCTTCACTCAAGAGGTCTACAAGGTTAGTTTGAGGGAAAATATTGCAGTGGGGACTTCTGTGCTCCAGGTTGTAGCTTCTGATAATGATGAGGGTTCTTATGCCGAGATCAAATATCATTTCAGCAATATACCATTGAATGCCCATCAGAAATTCAATTTGAATCCCAACAATGGCATGATCGCTGTAACAGAGCCATTGGATTTTGAACAAACTGAAGAATATACTATGACAGTGGCAGCAAAAGATGGGGGAGGATTAGAGACACATTGCAACATTGAAATAAGGATTATTGATGAGAATGACAACTCCCCAGAGGTGACTCTGGTTTCCTTATTTAGCCCCATTCTTGAGAATTCTGTACCTGGAACCTTAATAGCTCTGATCAATGTAAATGACAAAGACACTGGCGATAATGGAAAGGTTACTTGCAGTTTACAAAATCATATGCCATTCAAGATTCTGGCATCTTCTAATAATTATTACAAGCTTCAGACTGACAGCCCCTTAGACCGAGAAAAACATTCTGAGTATAATATTACAATTACAGCCACTGACAAAGGGAATCCCCCTATGTCAACACACAAAACCGTCTCAGTACAGATCTCTGATATCAATGACAATTCCCCTGCTTTTGAGAAATCTTCCTACATCATCTATGTGCCAGAAAACAATCCTTCTGGTGCTTCCATTTTCACTATCAAAGCCTTGGACCCAGATGTGGACCAAAACTCACAAATCACATATTCCATCCTCCACAGTAACATTGAGAAGCTCCCCATTTCTTCGTATATCTCCATTAACTCTGAGACGGGAACTCTCTATGCCCAGAGGTCCTTTGACTACGAACAGTTCAGAGAGTTCCAGTTGCAAGTGAAGGCCCAAGATGGTGGTTCTCCCCCTCTCAGCAGCAATGTCACAGTGAGGGTGTTCATCATGGATCGGAATGACAACAGTCCACGGATCCTGTCCCCTTCACAAGAAGCCAAGGGCTCAGCCTTGTTTGAGATGGTACCTCGTTCTGCTGAGGCAGGATATCTGGTCACAAAGGTGGTGGCCGTGGATGCTGATTCTGGACACAACAATGAAAAATCAATCCAGCAGCCCTGACTATCAGTCTGACCTGCAGTTCTACCTAGTGCTGGCCTTGGCTTTGATGTCATTCTTGTTCCTCTTGTCAGTGATCCTGGCCATTCTGATGAAGCTTCGAAGATCAGGGAATCCCAAATTCCTGCAGTGCTTTGCTCCTGTTCCCCATTCAAAGGCTGGAGCCATCTTCCCACCCAACTTTGAAGATGGGACTTTGCCTTATTCCTACCAGCTGTGCCTGTCCTCAGAATCCAGGAAGAATGAGTTCACTTTTCTTACCCCCAATGTTCAGATTGCGGGCAATGTTCTTGGTAATGGCCACTTGGGTGTGCCTTTGACAGGCAACGAAGATAACAATTTAAATTCAGAGGTGGAGAATACTGAAAAGGTAAGAATTGCCTTGTGCAATTATTTGCATTGTGCACACCAGCATTTTTTGTCATTTCTTGCATTGTAATGTTTGTTTTTGTGAATTACGATAGGGGTCTTTTGGGAGGGAGATTAGTATCTTCTTTCTGCATTTTTTTCTGACTACCCTTCCAGAGATAACTACTGGGTAAATAAAATTATATTTTAAAAAAAAAACCTCTACTGCTACCCCCTTGCATCTCCCCCGCTAGTGAAAAGTTTCATAGGTGACGTATGGGATAAGAAACTACTGGACACCTGTGTATCTTTGTCATATCTCTTTATTTACATTTTTACAAACAGGACCCAGTAGAAGCATGGGTTTCTGAAGAAGTCAATCAGTCCATAAATGTATTATGATCGTGGACCAGCAGAATGAAAGATACATTAGCAGAGTGGTTACCCCCAAACTTTGATAGATGTTATTGTGAGAAATTGCATGTAATAAAACACTGACAGGTTCCTTTTTTGATTACCCTTCAGTTTCTTGGTCGGCAAAACTGGATCCATGCACAATATTCAAGAGACCCAAACTTATAACACTGTATTTACATTTGTTTTATGTTGCTCACTTACCGTACAGTTTTCACTGAAGTTAGATATGCATGCTAAACATGCAAGCCCAGGAGCTTGAATCCAACTCATCCAAAGAGTGGTTTGGTGATTTTATGCCTTCCATAAAGTTATATAAAGCTGTTGACTATAAACCACTCTACATCTAGGCCTTTGGGTATCTAGATGATGTCTGGAGTGCATGATTCAGTCCACTGCAAAATTTAAATACTACCTCGCAAACAGTGTGAAAATCATCTTATGGAGAAGTGCATCAAATTCCAGAATGCCCTGAAAAAGTCTTATGAAGGACCAAATATAATCAACCCGGATCAGATCTCTTGCATGTGATTCAGTGAATGGGACATGATTGGAGTTGTGTTAGATGTGTGTTTTTTTGTAGAAAAAGCCCAGCAGGAACTTATTAGCATAACAGGCCACACTCAACAGCAGAAACTCATTAGCCTATTAGGCCACACCCCCATGCCTTCGCTTGGCTTTTCGGGCCCTTGGCAGGCCGGGGGAGGAAACGGGGGGG
>NW_015165855.1:492337-528304 GCF_001447785.1 Gekko japonicus | reverse complement strand
CCCGCCTCGGAGTCGTGGGGGGGGGGCGCTCTCCAGGCCTTCCCTCTGTAGCCACGCACGCAGAGGTTTTGACTGTAGTGGGCGTGGCCAGCTCTGAAGCCAGCCGGAACTCTGTTCCTGTGTGTTCCTGTCCAAAAATAGCCCTGGATGCATTGAAATCACTCAAATAGGACGCTGAGAATCGCACAAAAATGTAGTTGACATTCAAAATTTCCCTGTAGGCAATGCCTGTTCTGTGTTGAGGTAAACATCTCATTTTGCTGTCTTGATTATTTGTTTGCAAACAGCATTCAAATTGTTTTGCATCTGCACAAAGGCAGAACAGAATCAAAGGGAAGCCCCTTGTTGCCTGTGGGTAGGTTCCTAGCTGCACCATGAATTACATTTATTGAGATCATATAAAACCATTTATTTTGTGACTGTACTGAAATTATCAACTACTTTTCACTAATATCCAGAATGCAGTTCAATAGTACGCAACCTGGGAAACCTCCGGGTGATTTTTATCAAAAATGCCAATTCCTACATTTAAATTTCACATACTTTAGAGTGGATTATGAATTAACCTAACTAGGGAGAAAAGTTTCTGGTTTTGAACTCACATTTCTGTTTGGGGGACTGTGGGGTAGACAAGGATGGCTTTCCTGATAAATTTAGGTTGTGTAGATTCTGATGCTTTTGAAGAAGAGGAGTATCTTCTAGAAGCGATATATCTCCTTGTACAGACATTCCCAACACTTGGTAGTGAACAGCAATTATCTATTTCATGTATCATATGTATAAAGGACATTTCAGTACAATAGATGGCATGCATAATATTCCATGTGTATCAATAAAACTTCATTAGTGTAGTGCCATGGCTAAGAGACTGAAATACAGGTCAGGAGGTCCAAGAGTCAAAGCTCATCTCTGCAACAAACTCTGTAGGTGGCCTCCAGCAAGCAACTCTGCAATGAGGGGATACTAAGATTCAGGTTCCTTGCAGGGTTGTTGCGTAGATTAAGACAAAATAACATGTATTGCTGCTTAAATACTAAAAACATTGTTATTATGCTTTCATGACTTTTGCATAGGAATATTGTCACATGTACACTACCTATACAGCTTCTCATTCCCATTTCCATCTATATTTAAAGTTCACTGTGATCTAGAGAAATACTACTCTGGAAAGAAGAATCAGCTTTGTTAGAATCCACATTTACATTTAATGGGTTGATGAGAATATGAGAATATGAAGATAAAAATGGCTAGATGTTGTATTTAAATACGTAACAGTGACATAGCACTCACTAAAGTGTGGAGGATATCAGTGAAAGCATTGTTCCCTGACCACAGGTCACCTATATAGAGGGGCATATATTAAATGGTTGTTAGGTTTGTGCACAGTAATATTTAAACAATGTCTTGACAGTCACATAGATGAGAATTTTATGTTTTATGTTAAAAAAACTCGGGATGTGTGCAATTACTAGCTGAGACTCTGAGTGTCGCTGTTGACCAACCAAGGCTGAACAATCCCAGATCAGCTGCTTCAGAGCTGAAAAAGCAGAGAGATCAGACCCAGGCAGAACATCGCTGCACAGAGAATCTGAAACAGAAGACCAAATCTCAGTTGCAAGAGGATATTTGCACTTTCTGGGCAGATTCAGTCATCCCTGAAATACAAAATGCCAGAGGGACTTCTCCTACAGCCAAGAATGCCAATAGCAAAATGCCTGAAGGATTGCAAAAGAGGAGCTGTATTTTGCATGCTATTTGCTTCCATCTGCAGAGCCATTTCCAGACAGATTCATTACTCCATTCCTGAGGAAACCGAGAAAGGCTCTTTGGTGGGGAACATTGCAAAGGATCTGGGACTGGATGCAAAAGACCTTTCAGACCGTGGGATCCACCTTGTGTCCCAAGGAAGGAGTGAGTATTTTGCTTTGAATTATAAGAATGGCTATTTGTACACCACAAAGAGAATAGACAGGGAAGAGATCTGTGGTTGGCAGGAGACATGCATCTTGAATGCTGAGGTTATTGTTGGGGATTCCATGAAAGTCTATGGAGTTGAAGTGGAAATCATGGATATTAATGACCATGCCCCCACTTTCCAGTTAGAAACACTAATTATTAATATTAGTGAGAACACAGCACTGGGGTCCCGATTTCCCCTCTACGAAGCTCAAGATCCTGATTTTGGGAACAATTCCCTACAGGGCTACAAACTCAGTAGCAATTCTTATTTTTCTCTCAGTGTGCAAAGAGCTGTAGAAGGCAGACACTATACAGAACTAGTGCTAGAGAGGCCTTTGGACCGAGAGGATCAAGCCGATCACAACCTTGTTCTCATGGCACATGATGGGGGAGATCCTGTCAGAAGTGGCACTGCAAAGATTCATGTGGTAGTTCTGGATGCTAATGACAATGCACCTATTTTTAGCCAGCGTGTCTATAAAGTGAATATTAAGGAAGATACTCCTGTCAGTACCATGGTGGTTGCATTAACAGCTAGTGACAGGGATCAAGGAACGAACAAAGAAATAAAATATTCATTACGAAAAATCTCATCAATAGCTTCCCAAATATTCCATTTAGATTCAAACTCAGGTGAAATAACTCTTGTTGGGAATGTGGACTTTGAAGAGACTCCATTTCATGAAATGGAGGTCCAAGTCCAAGATGGCGGAGGACTGTTGGACAGCGCAACCCTCATGATAATTATTACTGATGTAAATGATAATGCACCAGAACTAGCAATAACGTCTGTCATCAACTCTGTCCCTGAAGATTCTCCAGCAGGGACTTCAGTAGCTCTTTTAAAGGTTCAAGACAAAGATTCAGCAGAGAATGCAGAAGTCACTTGCTCTGTTCCAGACAACCTCCCCTTCCTACTGACAAAATCTTATGATAAGTACTATAGTTTGGTTACCTCCAAAACCCTGGATAGGGAACAGGTAGCCATCTATAACATCACGGTCACAGCGATGGACCATGGCACGCCTCCACTTTCTGCATCTATTACCATTCCCCTCAGGATCTTAGATACCAACGACAACCCTCCCTTCTTCCCAGAAACTGTTTATACTTCTTATATAATGGAGAATAATCCAAGAGGGGCCTCCATATTTTCCCTGAAGGCAGATGATCCAGATTGGGGGGAGAACTCCAGAATAACATACTCCATTGTTGAAGAAGGTGTCAAGGACTCCCAGCTCTCCTCATGCCTTTCAGTTAACTCTGAGACTGGTGTTATTTATGCCCTGCGTTCCTTTGATTATGAAGAGTTCCAGCAGATTGGCTTCCTGGTCAAGGCCCAAGATGGAGGATCCCCTTCACTCAGCACCAAAGTCTCAGTGACTCTCTTCATCTTGGATCAGAATGACAATGCCCCCCAAATCTTATACCCTTCTGTCCCCACCGATGGCTCCACTGGAGTAGAGTTGGCCCCTCACTCCTCAGAGCCTGGATATCTAGTCACAAAGGTGGTGGCAGTGGATGCAGACTCTGGCCAGAATGCCTGGCTCTCCTATCAGCTACTCAAGGCCACAGAGCCAGGGCTGTTCTCCATAGGACTCCACACTGGAGAGATCAGGACAGCCCGCTTCTTTCTGGACAAGGATGCTCTCAGGCAAAGCCTGGTGGTTTTAGTGAAGGACAATGGGCAACCCCCTCTTTCTGCCTCAGTCACGGTCACTGTGGTGCTGGCCGACAGCATCCCTGAAAGCCTCTCTGATATTAGCAGCATCTCAGCTCCTGCAGACCCCCAGTCGGACCTCACCTTCTACCTGGTGGTTGCTGTGGCTTTTGTCTCCTGCTTGTTTTTCACCTTCCTCCTTGTGTTGCTGGCACTCAGACTTCACAGATGGAGGAATTCTCAGTTATGTGATTCTGGTAGTGTGACTTTTACTGGAGTTCCAGTTTCACAGTTTATGGGGATTGATGGAGTCCAAGCTTTTCTTCACTCCTACTGTCATGACTTCTCTCTCACCACGGACTCTCGGAAGAGAAATTTTGGCTTTCCAAAGGGTAACTCCTCAAATACTCTGCCCAGTCAACAGCCTTGTGTAACTCCTCAAATATTCTGCCCAGTCAACAGCCTTGTGAGATGAAGGATCCCTTCCTTACGGCTGAAGATATAGCCAGCAGTAATAGTGACTCTGCCACAATGCAGGTGAGCTATCCATGTCAAAGCTGGGGTTTTGAAATAACTTCCGCATTGCTATTCATATAATCTATATATTTGTTTTGAAATAATGTTTTTGAGAGTGGAAATGGAAGGTAATTCATCTCCTGCAGAGTTTTTAATGTCCTTGGATTTCCTTGCCATACATTTAGCACCCAATAAGTTGAATCCAGTCAAGAACTAGAGTTCTTCCGTGAACAGAAGTGCAAGAGGAGAGGGCTGTAGCTGCTTCCTTTAAGTCAAACTGATTATATCCCTATTTCCATTTCCACTTATGCAAAACTTTGTGCGGCTAGTTTCTGGGTGCTATAATATTTAGGAAGGAACGCGCTAAGTGTTGCATAAGATCTTGCGGAAGTGGAACTCCAAGTCTTTTTTTCTACCATGCACTCTCTTTCTATGGCTTGAAAAGTCGTTGCTAAAGAGAACAAAGAAAGAAAGAGCTTGGGCAATGGTTTACCTATTTTTCTTTGGCAAGAAGTGAAATATTATGATTTATGCCTAATAGTTTGCTGATATATACATTAATAGTTTCTTTCTTGCCTTCTGTAAACATTGTTCTTTTGCCAACCTAGGTATAACCTGGGAGATCCCATGACTGGGATCGTCTGTAGTTTATTAAAAAACTTTGGAGGGGGGGATGGTGCAGACCAGGCCAGAGGCTGTGGAAGAGGATATTTAAAATTATGCAGATCACACACACAGCTGCTCTTTGACTTTTAAAAGAAAACTTACAAGTACTGGGGCCCTTCTACAGAGCACATAGCAGTGCTGGTAGAGCAATAAAGGTAAAGGTTCCCTTGCTCAAAAGCCAGTTGAATCCGACTCTAGGGTTGCAGTGCTCATCTCCGTTTCAAAGCCGAAGAGCCAGCGCTGTCCGAAGACATTTCCGTCGGTCATGTGGCCGGCATGACTAAACGCCAAGGCGCACGGAACGCTGTTACCTTCCCACTGAAGTGGTACCTATTTATCTACTTGCAATTTCTTGATTTCGAACTCCTAGGTTGGCAGGAGCTGGAACTAGAGACGGCAGCTTGCTCCATCATACAGCACCCGGGTCTTGAACTGCTGAACTACCAACCTTCCACAGCCTGCAGTTCAGCATCTTAACCACTTGAACCACCGCAGCTCAATGGAGCAATGGAGGCAGGCAAACTAGTCCCAGCATTTCTTTAGATATTTCTTAGATTGCATGAAACCATAAAATTTATGAAAGGTTAGTGTTGACATTATGATAAACACTTGATGTAAAAAAAAATCAGTTTCTGGAAGGGAGTGAAATGATGGAATATAATTGCAAGCATGGCCAGGGAAAACCTTCCATTGTTGTTTAGTGTGGTCGGACGAGCCGAAATATCATTAATTTAAAGGGGAATGAGACTTTATTGCTGGCGTTTTCATGATCAGTTAGTTATGTACAGAAGTAGTGAAAATACATTTATTGGGGGGATAGTGAGACAACCTAATGTTTTATAAACCATGAAGCATTTCAGGAGTACAAATATGTGATGTTCAAATGCGCCCTTTTTATTTCTTTTTTCAGATGTTATCTTTGTGAGCCATTCCATGTTGCTCATATTCTTTGATGGTGTTTCTGATTTTGCTTGTTTCTTTTATGTCATTTTATTCTGTGTATGTGTACTCCAATTATAGGCCAATTTATATACTGTATGTCATTTATACACTAAAAATAGCACCAGCATAATGTTAAAATTGCATTTTATTTAATGGGAAATTTTCAATATGAGGAAACAGGAAACAGAGCAAGTCACACAAGTGGAAAACCAAATCAAAGTGGGGATTTTTGAGTTACAACAGAAGGAATTTGAAATCTAGTCACATCTTGATTTAGGAGTAATATAGCGGAGGAAGTAGAAGAGAAGAAGAAGAAATTGGATTTATACCTCGCCCTTCACTACCCAAAGGAGTCTCAGAGCAGCTTACAAACTCCTTCCCCTTCCCCTCCCCACAACAGACACCCTGTGAGGTAGGTGGGGCTGAGAGAGCTCTGACAGAAACTGCTCTTTTTCAAGAACAGCTGTGCCAGAACTATGGCTTGCCCAAGGTCATCCAGCAGGTGCAAGTGGAGGAGTGGGGAATCAAACCCAGTTCTCCCAGATTAGAGTCCGTGCACTTAACCCCTACACCAAACTGGCCCGGTTCTCCCAGATTAGAGTCCACGCACTTAACCACTACACCAAACTGGCTCTTTCAAGGCAAGATAAGTATGAACCTTTAACACAATGAATCAAAAGAACTTCTATGACAGGCTCTTGTATCTCCCCAACTGTCTGGCAGATTTCCCCCCAAAAAACTTCAGTTCCCCTCAGTGACTGAGTTGCCCTACAGTAGCGTGTATATCTTTTCTGTTAATATAAACTTGAAACTTTGTTTAGATATTGGTTTAGGCTTTAGACCCAATACAGGAAATTGAGGGAAAGACAGGTGTGAAATGGCCCTCGAGGCAAATTAACTTTCAAAAATAGAACAAACATTTTATTAAACAAGCAGGGAACATAGGTATAATAGGGGTAGTCAAGGTTTTGAGATTGCTGAGGTAAAAACTTTCTAATATATACAGAGCTGAATTCTTAGAACATTCACAAACATATATTTGTAGTTTTGTTTCAAGGTTTTCTAGTTCTTTCTTTGAGAGGTACTTTATATTTCAGCACTAACACAGTTCTTATTAATGTTTCTAGGTTTCTCCCTTCAGAGTTCTAGGTTTTCCTTTAGATATTACAGCTTTTCACTAACTCCTGAGGTGTCTAAGTTTCTCCCCTTTATCACAGACCAGGGTTCTCTTCCCAACCCCTTTCAGTGGCAGGAAGTTATTCTCCTAGTCCCTAAGAAGCAATAACTCCTTTTACTATTTGGCTTGTATGAGAGTTCACTGTAACTACCCAGACCTTCTGCCAAACCCTTCTCCAGTATCCTTTGTCTGTATAAGGCTGTCTTGTAGCTTTCCTTACTGAGAATCTAAATTCTCCCTCAGAGCAGTTTTAATATATTTAAGACAATGGGGTGTCTCTTCTCTCTGTAGAAGTACTTTTCTGACTATTGTCTATCAGAAAACACTGACTCCCAAATGTCTCTTCTCTTAAAAAAAAAAAATGTCTCTTCTCTTAGGAGCCAAACCTCTGGCTATTGATCCAGAGATTAGTTTTCAGACAAACCCCAAAAGTCAAAAGACTTATTTTTTACCTCCAGATCAGCTATTTTATTTCCTCTCTCAGCTGATGTTGACCAATCAGTGAGTGAGTAGAGCAGCCAATCATATAATCTCTTCTCTCCAGGGAAGATTAACTCATGAACTCCCTGCCTCTCTAACACAAGCACCATTTTAAAAAGCCTGCCTTTCTGTGCAGTCCATCATAACTTCCTTCTCCTAGGACAAATGACATTGATCAGCTATATATCAACAGTCATGTAAGCTTCTGTAAATACAGGGAAGTATATACTTTCACACTGTGGATGTAGAATCTATAGGGGCATGTTCACACATACACATCTCTTTAGTACTGTGGTAAGGGCTTTCTTCTGGAGGAACACATCAGAACAGAGCTCTGGAGTTCCAGAACCTCTTTGACAAAATTCTTTTTAAAATGTTTAAAAGTTCATGAACTTTCAGTATACAGACTGAAAACTTCATTTCCCTCTTGAGAGTTCCCACGCCTCTTTTAAAAAAAAAGCCCTGTGGTAACCAACCTTTGATGACTTGGCAGCTGAATGTGTGAACTCACTCGACTGGGAAGAATTTATGTTTCATTTGCGGTGAAAGTTCTCTCTACAGCATTATATCTGTGATTGCCCATTCACACATTCAGATCTTCATGCATTACGTAATGGTTATACATGCGTGGAGCAGGAGTTCTGTCATATTCTAGCTACATTCTCACTTCACTGCGGTTTGTATATTTTATAGTTATATTAGGTAGAGGAATTGGCTATGGAAGGTGTGTAGAGAGAACGCACATAGGAAGCAGGATTGTAGGAAGGTCCCATCCCCTACTTATACAGATCAACATAGGCATATACTATGTGCCAGTCCCCATGCAAGTTGCTGACACATACATGTCAAATATAAAAAGGCTTATATGACGTATTTTCTTTAACATGGTGATTTAATGTTGGGCCAAGGAAATCTGCATTCAAATCCACACATAGCAACAAAAGTCACTGGGCATCTCTTGGCCTAGTATAAGTGACGGGGTTGTTTTGAGGATAAAATAATATAGCCCCTGCCTTGCATTCCTTAGAGGAAGGATAGGATAAATATCTGACAAAAATGATATGATATGGATAAGACTGTGAGGTCATGCATCTCTTATATGAAGTTTAAGGGATGAACTCAGTAGCAGAACTCATATTTTGCGTGCATCGGGCCCCAGGTTCTGAGAAGCAATCATAGGGGAGATGGGAACCAGCTTCTAGCAGGTATTGTTTTGGCGGCGGCAGAAGTAAGGGACAAGTAGGACTTTGTAGTTCAGGTGCAGGGCTCATGAATACCCATCTACACGCTGGTAATGCCATCATTCCAGGTCAGTTCCTCCTGCTATCCAAAACCCACATAATGTTTGTTTGTCTGTCTGTTTATACTCCACCTTTCTCGCTGAGACTTGAGGCGGTTACACAATGTAAGTCAATGCAACGTAGGATTATACGTGTAAATAAGCAATGAAGACTAGAATTTCAGAAAATTGCAACAAAACTGTTGTCTCAACAAAGCATAAGTATTAAATATGACATGTTAAACAGTACAAAACATGGTATTAAATAAGTAAACCCCCATGCCTTTTCTGGACCTGCCTGTTACTATGTAGTCCTATTTCCTTTATAATTTTTTCCCCTTTATTTTCCTTCATAAAAATTATGTTTTACATAGTTTGGGAAATGCCTGAAGTGTGGGAGCCTTCCGGACCTCCTCAGGTAGGCCATTCCACAACGTGCATTTACAGGCAGTTGTTGATCTCGCCCAATTGCAAGGTGGCACCTGCAGAATGCCCTGCTCAGATGCGTGGAGTTGTCCTAGTAGGACATAGCCCTGACCTGGATAGCCCAGGCAAGCCCAGTCTCATCAGATCTTGAAAGCTAAGCAGGGTTGACTCTGGCAAGTACTCAGATAGGGGGACCTCCTTGGAATACCAGAGACGGGAAGTGGGGGCAGGCTTTATTCAGCCACTTCTCTGAATATCCTCCAGGCCCCCAGTAGGGGTCAGTCACCAGAGGTGCACACAGTCAGTTATCAGAAGTCACCATGACTTTCAGGTGCACACACACTCACACACGTGCGCACACACATGCACTTATGAGAAATACAAAAAATACCCCCAAAAAAGAGAAGTGGTCTTGCAGATATGAGGGTCCAGGGCCTTGATGGACTTTGTTTGTGATAGCCAGTATGTTGAATTGAGCTCAGTAGCTGATGGGTAGCCAATGAAGTGACTGCAGAATGGTTAACATCTGCATGGTGCAGAACAGCCACACTCTGCCCCATTGACGTCAAGCAACACCTGCTGCCCCTCGGATTGCCACACAGCAGCAGCCACATGGTATACGCAACCAACCAACCACATGCTCATACGGTACCACATTAAGCTGCCATCAAATGGGTGTTGCTTGGGCCCTCAACTCTGAACTGGGTAGCCAGCAGTTTTTTGCCCTCAGTTCTCTCACTAGTACTGACCAGTGAAAAGCAATACAGACTGTGACATTCTCACATTGCAATTTTCCTCTCCCCACTCTATAGGCTGCCTCTTCTGGGCGGGGCAGCTTGGAAAATGATAGTTTTGCATAAGAAGTTATGGAAGATCCGAAGAGAAGGAGATGGAAGATTGCTACATTTGGCATAAATCATGGATACTCTGAGTGGGCAGCATCTGATGGATGTAAAGTTTATGAATGAGAAAATATTGAACCTTTCTGTGGACCCAGTGGAAATCACAAATATTAACACAAATTCTCCTCTGACCCATCCAGAGAAACTTGAACTAGATAATGAGATGACAGTCTTGGGATCACAACTTCAGGAGGGCAGGCTACCAGCTCTCTTTAAACTGAACTCAGCAGTTCCAGTGTGGTTACTCTGAAAATTACTTACCTCGGGATTAAAAAAACTAAAAGTAATTAAATAATTCCAAAGAATGAAGGAAAACCTTCCTAGGTATTTCACTCAGATTGGAACATGATCTTTCAAAGTGTTTTTTTTCCCCCTGGCTCATCAGAGGAGGATCACTTCTAAATTGCCTTTCCATTCTAAATGGGGTGAAAAGAATCCCATGCAGTTCGCTCTCTAAGCCTCAGTGTGTCACTGTTGACCAACATGGTAGCTATATAGACAGAGGATGGCGATCCAGTGATGTTTGCTGGAGCGCGATTGTTTTATCAGTGCCGTACAGATTGGGTGAAGAGCAGAGCACAAAGACGCAGCCACTGTGATGTTATCCAAAACCAATTTTTTAAAAAGCAGTTAATTATTCTTACAGGTTTCCTCCTTCCTGTGGAGAATTTAATCTGATCTTCCTAAAAGCTGACAACAAAAGACGACAGCTAACTCATCAAGGACTCGGATGGAGAGAAAGCAAAGAGAGTATGTCCCGGCACTTGGAAGGCAAGTACTGCTTCTCTCTTTATTGTCGATGTACTGCTGGGCTGCCTCAGAGCAGATTCAGTATTCCATACCTGAAGAGATGCCAAAGGGTTCTATTGTGGGGAATCTCGCTAAGGATTTGGGACTGAATGCTAAAGAACTAGCAGGACGCAATCTGCATGCTGTCTCTGTGACTAAAATGCACTATTTCAGTATCAATGCAGGGAATGGAAACCTCTATGTAAATGACAGAATAGACAGGGAGGCAATTTGTGACACAACATCCATTTGCCTTGTGAATTTTGAGGCAGTGGTTGAAAACCCACTGAATATTTTCCATATAACTGTAACAATTCAGGACATTAACGATAATGCACCACAGTTTCTTAACAGCAAAATCCAGTTGGAGACAAGTGAAGTAACATTGCCAGGCACCAGATTTCTCATTGGAAAAGCTGAAGATCCTGACATTGGGATGAATTCTCTCCAGAATTACCAACTCAGCCCCAATAAGTACTTCATTTTGGAAGTCAGAGAAAGAGAAGATGGGAATAAATATGCAGAACTGGTCCTAAGTAAACCACTAGATCGTGAAAAGGAACAGACCCTCCAGTTCATACTGACAGCCCTAGATGGGGGTGAACCTAAGAGAACTGGGACTGCCCAGATATGGGTTAATGTCACTGATGCCAATGACAACCCACCTATCTTCACACAAGAGGTCTACAAGGTTAGCTTGCGGGAGAATTTGCCAGTTGGGTCTCTTGTACTCCAAGTTGTAGCTTCTGATAATGATGAGGGTTCTTATGCCGAGATCAAATATCATTTTAGCAATATACCAGCAAATAGTTACAAGTTATTCAGCTTGGATACAATCAAAGGCACAATCATTCTACAGGGTACCTTGGACTTTGAGGAAACCAAAGAATATACCATGACAGTAGCAGCAAAAGATGGAGGAGGATTAGTGACACATTGCAACATTGAAATAAGGGTTGTTGATGAGAATGACAACCCCCCAGAGGTGACCCTTGTTTCCTTATTCAGCCCAGTTCCTGAGGATTCATTACCAGGAACCTTGATTGCTCTGATCAATGTAAATGACAAAGACAGTGGTGATAATGGAAAGGTTATTTGCAATTTACAAAATGATTTGCCATTCAAGATTCTGGCATCTTCTAATAATTACTACAAGCTCCAAACTGACAGCCCCTTAGATCGAGAAAAACATTCTGAATATAATATTACAATCACAGCCACTGACAAAGGGAATCCTCCTTTGTCAACACACAAAATCATCTCACTACGTATTTCTGATATCAATGACAATTTCCCTACTTTTGAGAAGCCATCCTACAGTATTTATGTGCCAGAAAACAATCCTTCAGGAGTTTCCATCTTCACTGTCAAAGCCTTGGACCCAGATGTGGACAAAAATTCACGAATCTCATATTCCATCCTTCACAGCAACATCAAGGAGCTCCCCATCTCTTCATACATCTCCATTAACTCTGAGACTGGAGCTCTCTATGCCCAGAGGTCCTTTGACTATGAACAGTTCAGAGAGTTCCAGTTGCAAGTGAAGGCCCAAGATGGTGGTTCTCCCTCTCTCAGCAGCAATGTCACAGTGAGGGTGTTCATCATGGATCGGAATGACAACAGCCCACGGATCCTGTCCCCTTCACAAGAAGCCAAGGGCTCAGCCTTGTTTGAGATGGTACCTCGTTCTGCTGAGGCAGGATATCTGGTCACAAAGGTGGTGGCCGTGGATGCTGATTCTGGACACAACGCCTGGCTTTCCTATCATGTCATTCAAGCCACTGAACCAGGATTCTTCACTGTTGGTTCTCACACTGGTGAGATCAGGACAGCAAGGGCCTTTCTGGAGAAAGATGCTGCAAAACAGAAACTGGTCGTCTTGGTGAAGGATAATGGCCAGCCGTCTCTCTCAGCCACCGTGATACTGAACCTGGTGTTTGCTGAGAACTTTCAGGAGGCCCTTCCAGAAATGAAAAGCCAATCCAGCAGTCCTGACTATCAGTCTGACCTGCAGTTTTACCTGGTGCTGGCCTTGGCTTTGATGTCATTCTTGTTCCTCTTGACAGTGATCCTGGCCATTCTGATGAAGCTTCGGCGATCAGGGAATCCCAAATTCCTGCAGTGCTTTGCTCCTGTTCCCCATTCAAAGGCTGGAGCCATCTTCCCACCAAACTTTGAAGATGGGACTTTGCCTTATTCCTACCAGCTGTGCCTGTCCTCAGAATCCAGGAAGAATGAGGTCACTTTCCTGACTCCCAATATTCAGATTGCAGATAACATTCTTTGTGGTGACAAATCTGGTGTGCCTTTCACAGGCAACGAAGGAACTACTTTACATTCAGAGGCAGAAGATGCAGAAAGGGTAAGAGTTCTTTAATGATTATTTTCATTGCACACTTCAGAATCCTAGAGCAACTGACGGCTGTTGTATTCAGTATTTTGCTGTCCACATAGATGTATGTAAAGACCAGTCATATTCATGACTGTAGTCTTTCTGTTTCATTTAAAAATAGCTTAGACCTGGCACTTCCAAGCCACTTGGTACAAGGATGTCTCGTGTAATCATTTGGACTCTCCCATTTCTCAGTAGGATTTGGAGAAATGGCACTTAGATCATCTGGGCATTAAACATAATTAGGCGAGTCAGAAATTTGTCTTTTGGTTCATCTCACAATATTTTGGTTCAAAGGTTATTTAGTACATCAGTCAAGGTGATACACAGCTTTCCATATGGGAGAAAGTATAACCAGTGCTAGGGTTGAAAAACCATATTTTGGGGAGGATTTTGCCAGTTACTCTTTTGTTCTTGCTAGGTATAAATCAACTCAGTTAACGATCTCAACAGTATGTTGTGATGCTCTAATGCAGTGGTGGCGAACCTATGGCACGAGTGCCAGAGGTGGCACTCAGAGCCCTCTCTGTGGGCATGCGTGCCATCGCCCCAGCCAGGCCCAGACCATCATTAAAGTGTCGAATTCTCTGCCAAATAATTTTAAGTCAATGAAAGCATTTGGGATTGCTTTCCTTACTTTGTTTGGATCATCTTAAGTTAATGTATGAGTTATTTTTTCTAAAGTAAAACCTCAGTATTCAGGTTAAATTGCCGTGTGGGCACTTTGCGATAAATAAGTGGGTTTTGGGTTGCAGTTTGGGCACTCAGTCTCTAAAAGGTTTGCTATCACTGCTCTAATGGTATTTTGGTGTAATTTGATGCAAGAAAGACCAAATATAACATTCACAAAATGATTACAATGCGTGGTATACGATGGTGTCTTTCCACTTCAATGAGCTGCCAGTACCTAGATTTAGGCTCATGTAATCTCAACTTGCATGGATATAAACTGGTGTAGATTCAGGGTCTTTTGTATATCAACGTGGACTATGTTACTTATATCTAGGATATTCAGGATATAGGAATGTATGAATCTTCCCTAAATCATGTTGAACACGTAAAATCATAGGCTCAAAAAGTTGGAAGGGGCCTAAAGACCATCCGGTCCAACCCCCTGCACCATGCAGGATGGCCTCAAACATCCCTGACAAATAATCATCCAACTCCACTTAAATACTTCACACAGGAGACTGCCTTATATTGAGTCAGACAATTGGTGTATGCAGGTCAGTATTGTCAGTGGCTCTCCAGGGTCTCATGTAGAGGTCTTCCACATCCCCTACTACCTCATCCTTTTAGCTGGAGTTGTCCTTGACTGAACCCAGGACCTTTTGTGTGCAAGGCAGATGTTCTACCACCGATCCATGACCTCTCCCGATGTTGATTGATCTGGCTCAACATTATTTGCTCTGACTGGGGTTGGCACTTCAGGGGTTTCAGGCCAGGAAGGATATTTCCCAGCATCCACTACCTGCGGTTCTTTAGCCAAAGGTGCCCGCTAAAGCATCTTCTACAGGCGAAGGAAATAACTCTGCATCTGAGCCACAGCTTCATCACAAATTATTTCAACTTGGATAATAGACAATCATAGGCAATATGCCCTTGAAAATAATTTTATAGAGGAATGAGAGGTCATGGTGTGTATCTGACTTCATGGAGCAGGAATATCCTAACACACACACACCCCACTGCAGCCCACCAAGCCACTCAAAAATGTGTTCCTTAGGCCCTGACATGGATAGCCCAGGCAAGCCCGATCTCATCAGATCTCAGAAGCTAAGCAGGGCCAACCCTGGCAAGTAACTTGGAAGGGAAATACCAGAGGCGGGAGGCGGGGGCAGGCTATCAAGCCACTTCTCTGAATGTCCTCCATGCCCCAGTAGGAATTGCCAGACGTCACCATGACTTCCAGGCCCAGGCACTCATGCACACACATACACAAGTGCAAAAATAGAAAAAAAAAGTTCCTTAGGAACAGAATTGGGGAATAATGGAATAATCTGCTGGAATGGAATAATCAGCTGGAATGGAATAATCAGCAGAAACTACCATTCCCTCTTCTGCAAATGGAAATGCTGTTCCATCACAGGTACTACATGACTGAATATAGGCACAGTTCCCCAACTTCTCTGTTACCTGTAATGTTTATTTAGCTAATGCATTTTTTTTTATCCTGCCCTTCCTCCAAAGAGCTCAGAATGGAGAGCATGGTTCTCCCTCAGCTGACAGGGAACAACTTGGCCAAGGCCACCCACTGAATTTTGCAGCCTCCCAGGCCCTACTCTCACACTCTAACCCATTAGGGAAGCTCCGTGAACATCTAATTGGATTGCGCTGGATACGCTGAGGACAATTACTTGAGTGTTGACCACAAAGCTCCTCTACTTTGACTCTCGTTTTTCTCTCTGATTTTAATGAAGGAGATCGTGTCCCATCTCCACCCTCTTTCTCCAAATATATACATAGAGCAGACCTGTGGTTTATTTCTTCTGGGTTGTGCTGTTCAGCAAGGGCTTATTCACTCCTGCATGAACAAGATTGGTTTTTTTAATCTTGATTGATTTTATGGGGTCTAGGATTCTAGCATTTAGAAATGTCTTTGACTAGTGAAAATATTATGGAATGCTGGCAGGGACATTATAATTTGTAGAAACTACTGAGACAAATACCCTTTTCAGATGTTCATTGTGGCTCGAATGATCAAGTGTTTGCACATAGGGATTTCTCCATGCAATTGGGAACCCTGAAAAGGGTCACATGGATAGAAGAAGAAGAAGAGATTGGATTTATACCCCGCCCTTCACTACCCAAAGGTGTCTCAGAGCGGCTTACAAACTCCTTTCCCTTCCCCTCCCCACAACAGACACCCTGTGAGGTAGGCGGGGCTCAGAGAGCTCTTGACAGAAACTGCTCTTTTTCAAGAACAGCTCTTATCAGAACTACGGCTTGCCCAAGGCCATCCAGCCAGGTGCAAGTGGAGGAGTGGGGAATCAAACCCGGTTCTCCCAGATAGAGTCCACGCACTTAACTACTACACCAAACTGGCTCTTGATATAACTGGATAAAAGTGTGCATATAACAATGCTGGCGTTTATAGTCTCTCTGTCTCTCTGTCTCTCTGTCTCTCTGTCTGTCTGTCTGTCTCTCTCTCTCTCTCTCTCTCTCTGCACCAATGAATCCCTGTAGCTTACTGGAGGACCTTGGTGCTATTATCCCTGCTCCCCTCATACTACACTCATTGAACATTTGAAAGCACCTGATGTATGTGGAATACTGTGAATGCATGAAATGCTCAACATACGGTACGATGGGTGGAAGGACCAGTGATAGTATCTCTGGTACTCCATACTTGAATTATTTATACAACACTATCAGTAGTCATAAAGTCACTATGTTCAGTTTATGGCTGCAGTTTTTGTTGTGATTAAATGAAGGTGGAGTCACCATTGAAACCAGCAGCTCAAGATGAAAAGTACAGTCTTTCTTAATGTATTTCTTAACAGCAGTCCATAATGAAAAAAAACTAGCACGGATAGTTGGTAGTAGGAATGCACAGTAAGGTGTACAACATTAGACTTTTAAATTTATTTTCCCCCCATTTACTGGGATAGCAGTATGGCAACAGTTATAGTCCAGTGAAACGTCTCCAATGTGTCATTTAGAGATCTTTCTAAATCTTGAGCCGCTAGATTTCATTTTTGTGGGTCTTCCTACATCAAGAAAAGCTTCTTGCAGATTCCTTATTTGTAGCTAACCATAACTATCAGCCAAGTCCCCCAAACTCCATGATGTACAAAGCATGGAGAAGGAACATATTCACGGAAGTTGCAGTCATCTGCTGTGTGCTCTTTCCTTAGCGTCATGTGAGAAATGAAGAAAGTGAGCCAGCACAGAGACTGGGGGAAAGTACAAGGTTTTGGTAACAGAACAGCAGAACATCAGTACCAGCCTCCTTATTGCACTTTCTGCATTTTAATTCAATCTGCCCTTTCTTCTTCACATTTTTCTTATATTGGTAGTCTCGTTCCACTCAGGTACTGGGTTTGAGCTTATACACCTTTCGAAGACATACACTGAATTCCTCCAGTTTAAGTGATGCACTCCTGCAGCCTTATTTATGCTAATAACATTTATTCTGCATGCAAAGTGTTGGATGGGATGGCCAGATCTGTAGGGCAATTAAGTAGCTGGTCAGTTGGGCAAAGTTTGAAATATTCATCTCCAAAGGAAAGGAATTAGCAAAATACCTGTGCAGGGCACAAATGATGGGTCCATTCTCACAAAACCGCCATTTTTCTCATTTTTTGAAAAGGAAAGGAAAAGGCTCCAGTAACAAAAAGGGGAGGGGAAATGGCCAGGATGAGATTTTTTAAAAAACTGTCTAAGCCAATCACGGATGGGGGTATGCTGATGCAACTAAACCAGGAACTGGAGAACTTTCCTGAGATGACGGGACAGGATGAAAATTGAGTCAGCGTCCTCATAAATGTACATCTACAAACAGAAGTGTCTAAGATTCTGTCTGAATATGGCCAGTTAAAAAGATACTCAGGTGTTTTCCTTCCTTCTATAATAAAAATAAAATTTAATTAAAATATATCTTTCAAAAACTGTATTCTGCTGCTCACATTATTCCTCACATGCACTGCACTCTTTGCAAATAATTGTCAGTGCTGGAAGTTTCTTTCTGAAAAATAAGTGAAACAATATAATTTGCTCTGTTGCCAATATTATCATTCTGGAGCTGAATCTTTTACTAATTAGGAAGCTGAAAAGACTTTTTTTAAAAAACAAACCCAGATGTGTTCTTTCTGTTTTATAACAGAAGAAGATTCAGATACAGTATTTAGTTTGGGTCATTATGTATAAATAAGAAAAAACAAAAAAACAACAGCCAAGATTTTCTCTGATCTTCCCCAGCAAGAGTCAGTGCAGTTCTCTGTCTGAGACTCAGAGTGCCGCTGTTGGACAGAACGGTAATCTGAGAGGAAAGTGGAGGTCCGCTGATGCTTTCCACTGAGAATTTTCTCCGTCACATCAGGAAAACAGCGGAACACAGAGACATACAAACACATTCTTCGGGGAGAAGGAAACAACTGCAATGAGCTCAGGCTAATCAGACACTAAGGATTCAGTTCTGCAGATCCCCCTTGTCTTAGTGGAAATTTAAACTCTAGTGCTTCTCAGAAAGGATCAGGAAAATGAAGGGGACAGAAACCAGGTCTCTTGGAAGGCAAGTAATGCTTCTTGTGTTATCCTCTTTGTTCTGTATAGCTGCTTTGGAAGAGATTCGTTATTCCATCCATGAAGAGATGGCAAAGCACTCCACTGTGGGAAATCTTGCAAAAGATCTGGGACTGAATGACAAAGAACTGAGAAACAGAAACCTGCACATTCTTTCCGAAGGTAATGTAAGAGGTGAGTGTGATCATGCTTCCCCAGGATCAAATTCATCTAGTTGGAACCGAAGCGGTTTACACTGCTGCCAGCCCGCCATCTGACCACACCCACTAACAACCCCCAGGGTCTCCTGATCCCAACAAAACATTGTGGTGCATAAACGCACAATTGGTTCCTCACAACCCCTGTGGCAGAGATACACTTATGCACGTATCACTAACTGTTGTGGTTTTTTTAAGGAGCAAAAATGGAAGGGAAGGTTCAGACTTCCCTTCTGGCTTGAGACCTCAATGGAGAGTTCAGATATCCAGAAATGCAGGGAGAAATCAGACAATCCATAAACCTCAGACTTTCTCTGGTATCAGAAAACACCAATTCAGGGATGGGTGAGAACAGAAGGCCGATGACAAGGGAACAGGATATGGACAATGCTGTCTGCTCATGCATTTTAAAGTCAGAAGGGAACAGGAGTGACATCAGATCAAACAGCTTGTCTGATCACAGCCTCAGACTATGAAGATTCTACACTTTATGAAATGAAACGTCCCGTGTGTGGCTGCTAAGAAGGCAAAATTTAACGTGATATATATAAGCAAATGAAGAAGATTCCTGGTGTTCTGACAGAAATTTAAGCTCTTGTTCCAATCAGTTCGTAAGAAGAAATAAGGTGGAAGTCATGAAGAGCCAAATCAGTAGAGCACTCAGAAGGCACATTTTGCTTCTCTCGTTGCTGCTTCCCATCTGCCTGGCTGTTTCAGAACTCATTCATTATTTGGTCCCTGAGGAGATGGCAATAGGATCCATTGTGGGGAATTTTGCCAAGGATTTGGGACTGAATGCCAGAGAGCTGAGGATAGAAACCTGCACATTCTTTCCGAAGGTAAAAAGCAGTATTTCACTATCAATGCAGAAAATGGAAACCTCTATGTAAATGACAGGATAGACCGTGAGGGAATATGTGGGGACAGCACACTTTGTGTTATTAATTTTGAGGCTGTGGTTGAAAATCCTTTGAATGTTTTCCATATAAGTGTAACAGTTCAGGATATAAATGATAATGTACCCTATTTTTTGAAAAGCAATATCAGCTTTGAGATAATTGAGTCCACTTCAGTGGGAAGCAAATTTTACCTTGGGATGGCTGAAGACCCTGACACTGGGATGAACGCTCTCCAGAATTACCAGCTCAGTCCAAATCAATATTTCACTCTGGAAGTTAGAGAGGGAGAAGAAGGAAACAAATATGCAGAACTGGTTCTGCAGAAACCTTTGGATCGGGAAAGGGAGCAGACTCTTCATTTGGTCCTTCTGGCCTTGGATGGGGGAGAACCAAGAAAAACTGGGACAGCCCAGATCTGGGTTAACGTCACTGATGCCAATGACAACCCACCCAGTTTCACTCAGGAGGTATATAAGGTCAGCCTAAAGGAAAATACCCCTGTAGGATCCCTCTTGCTCCGAGTTGCAGCCTCTGATAGCGACGAAGGTTCAAATGCTTATATTACCTACAGTTTTAGTAATATCACTGGAAGAGCCTACCAGAAATTCAAGTTAGATCCACTAAGTGGAATAACTAGAGTTAAAGAGGTGTTAGATTTTGAAGAAACAGACAAATATTCTATGACAGTAGAAGCAAAGGATGGAGATGGATTAGTGGCACACTGTAAAGTTGAAATTAAGGTCTTGGACAGAGGTCGTTTCGTAGAAAAAGAGCTAGGGGAACTCATTAGCATAACTCATTAGCATATGCCACAGTATTTCACTCTGGAAGTTAGAGAGGGAGAAGAAGGAAACAAATATGCAGAACTGGTTCTGCAGAAACCTTTGGATCGGGAAAGGGAGCAGACTCTTCATTTGGTCCTTCTGGCCTTGGATGGGGGAGAACCAAGAAAAACTGGGACAGCCCAGATCTGGGTTAACGTCACTGATGCCAATGACAACCCACCCATTTTCACTCAGGAGGTATATAAGGTCAGCCTAAAGGAAAATACCCCTGTAGGATCCCTCTTGCTCCGAGTTGCAGCCTCTGATAGTGACGAAGGTTCAAATGCTTATATTACCTACAGTTTTGGTAATACTGCAGAAAGAGCCCACCAGAAATTCAAGTTAGATCCACAATTTGGAATAATTACAATTAAGGAGATACTGGATTTTGAGGAAACAGAGAAGTATATTATAGCAATAGAAGCAAAGGATGGAGGTGGATTAGTGGCACACTGTAAAGTTGAAATTAAGGTCTTAGATGAGAATGACAATGCCCCTGATGTGGTCATTGCCTCCTTATTCAGCCCAATTCCTGAAAACTCTTCTTCTGGCATCGTGGTCGCTCTTATCAGCGTAAAGAACAGAGATTCTGGAGAAAATGGAAAGTGTGATTGCCATTTGCAAAGTAATTTCCCATTTAGAATAGTTTCAACATCTAATAACTATTACAAGCTCCTCACAGAGGGTGCCCTAGACAGAGAGAAAACCCCACACTACAACCTTACAATCACAGCCACTGACAAAGGCACACCACCCCTTTCCACACACAAGACAATCTCCCTGCAGATTTCAGACGTCAACGACAACTCCCCTGCCTTTGGAGAATCTTCCTACCATCTCTTTGTGCCAGAAAACAACCCTTCGGGGGCCTCCATTTACACTGTCAAAGCCTCAGACCCCGATCTGGACCGCAACTCAAGAATCACTTACTCCATCCTCACCAGCAATATCGAAGACCTTCCTCTATCCTCTTATATGTCCATTAACTCTGAGACTGGCACCATCTATGCACAGCGTTCCTTCGACTACGAGCAATTTCGTGAGTTTCGCATTCAAGTGAAGGCCCAAGATGGCGGCTCCCCCCCTCTCAGCAGCAATGTCACAGTGTGGGTGTTTGTTGTAGATCAGAACGATAACAGCCCTCGGATCCTGTATCCCTCGAAAGGAGCTGATGGCTCATCCTTGTTTGAGATGGTTCCTAACTCAGCCGAGTCAGGCTATCTAGTGACCAAAGTGGTGGCTGTGGATGCTGACTCTGGACACAATGCTTGGCTCTCCTTCCATCTTCTCCAGGCCACGGAGCCAGCACTGTTCAGCATTGGATCCCACACAGGGGAGATCAGAACATCACGAGTCCTTCTGGAGGAAGATGCTGTGAAACACAAGCTGGTCATCTTAATTAAGGACAATGGGACACCTTCGCTCTCAGCCACTGTAACGCTGAACTTGGTGTTTGCTGAGAACTTTCAGGAAGCTCTTCCAGAAATGATCAGCCAATCAAGCAACTTGGATCATCAGTCTGAAGTCCAGTTTTATTTGGTGCTGGCTTTAGCTTTGATCTCCTTCTTATTTCTCCTCACTATGACACTTGCCATTATGATGAAAGTTCGACAGTCAGGAAATCCCAAATTCCTCCCACGTATTGGTCCAGATTCTTTCCCAAAAAACAATAGCATGTTCCCACCAAACTGTGAAGAAGGGACCTTACCCTATTCCTACCAGCTCTGTTTATCTTCTGAGTCTAGGAAAAATGAACTTACCTTCCTGACACCAGCTGTTCAGATTGTGGAGAATGTTTCTTGCAATAAATCCAGTGAACCTTCAAGTGGCAGTGTTGGGAACAACTTAAATTCCAATGTAGAAAATAATGACCAGGTGAGTTTTCTTTTCTGAAATTACTAACATTAAATCACATCCTTAGTAATTGTGAATGAAACTGTAGAAGGCAGAGAGTTTGATTCTGCTACCTCCATGTAGACATTTAATACGTATAGTTATTGAAGAGCTCCTGGTAGAGGTGAAATATATTTATTTATTTATTTATTTATTACATCTTTCACATTAGGCAAACTTTATACCACTGTGGTCAGTACACTTGAAAAATTAATATGGGTTGAATATTTAAACAGTTCTGAGTTATTCTGTTACAGTCACTTGAATAACTTTGAAGTATTGTGAGAATGGACATTTATTTGTTTGTTTACTTGTATCTATAGTAGTCTATATTTTTAAAACACCAAAGAACCATCAAAGGAGCAGGGGGAGAGGGGAGTACACGAGTTTGCTGTGGTGGTTTGTGTGTACCAGTTAAATTGCTGTAAGACATAGTACCTGGAAGCTGCAAAGAGTGGCACAATTTATTTCATGGACCAGCAGAGGTGGAGTTTCTTCAGCAATGGTGGTCACAAGCAGGTTGAGGCCAATCAGTCAGCCATAAAATAGCAGAATCATGCCTTTGAGTGCCTTCGGCATACTTTCCCTAATACAGGATGTAATGTATCCAAAGCAGAGGTCATTTCGGGGGGGAACCGGCCCTCATTTAGCCAGGAGGAGGCAGGAGAAGAGGGAGGGTAAGTTGCTTCCTCCCTGCCTCTCCCCACCCCTGCCTGCCTGGGGCCAGGGAGGGCCTTCGCGGGGCTTCCTTGCACTCCCACCAGCCTTGCAGGTCCACCGCCGGGCCCCTCATGGGGCTCGGCAGTGGAGCTGCAAGGCCGGCGGTGGCAGCTGGGACTGTTGGGGGTGGTGTGTGTGGCCTTATGACACACTTCCGGTGATGTCAGGGGATGTGGCCTTATGACACACTTTCGGTGATGTCAGGGGGTGTGGCATATGCTAATGAGTTATGCTAATGAGTTCCCCTAGCTCTTTTTCTACTAAACGACCCCTGATCCAAAGCATTGTCCATAGATGCTCCTTCCTCCATTTGAAAACCTCCAGGGAAGGAAATTGTTCATGATTCCTAAAACAGTGTATTTTATTCCTGAACTGTACCTACATGCGTTGACTAGGCCTCAGTTACTGTGACCTGCGATTACAAGAAGCCATAAACACTTAATTACAAAGATTTTAGATTTTATTTTATAACAATGTTAGGAGCTAACATTTTTAAAGGTGTAAACTGCTGGACAACACAGAATTTCTTTTCATTTTAAAAAACCAAACAGTAAATCTCCTAAGTACACACTTCTGTAATTGTTTATATTAGCACTGGAGTTTCATTGGTTTTTTGTGCACATGGAGAATAAGTAGCCATAATATGACTGTAGGAGAAAGAAAGAATGAACAGAACTTTCCTAGTAGCCTGCGGTTGTATAAATACTAATGCTTTTATTAAGAGATTGAGAAGGTAGAAGCTGTCATAAACTAATTATATTTTCCATAGGAGAATAATATGTAGTAATTGCCTTAACAGCATACTAATAAGTATAACCTACATAAAAGGGAAAAAATTAAAAGAGCACTATTACAATTATTAATAAAGAGATGTGATAAAAGTACTAAGCTGAGACAACGTGAGAACAAGATTTATTGTGAAATTAGTTCTTAGTTCATTGTTTATGGAATCAAACAAAATAGAAAGCTCCAGAGCTCAGAATGTGTGCAATTAGTGGCTGAGACTCTGAGTGTCGCTGTTGACCAACCAAGGCTGAGCAATGAGGAATTCCTCCATCCCAGATCAGCTGCTTCAGAGCTGAAAAAGCAGAGAGATCAGACCCAGGCAGAACATCGCTGCACAGAGAATCTGAAACAGAAGACCACGTTTCATTTGTAACAGGATATCTTGCACTTTCTGGCCAGATTCAGCCATTCCTGAAATATCAAAATAGCAAAGGGACTTCTCATAGAGCCAAGAATGCCAACAACAAAATGCCTGAAGGATTGCAAAAGAGGAGCTGTATTTTGCATGCTATTTGCTTCCATCTGCAGAGCCATTTCCAGACAGATTCATTACTCCATTCCTGAGGAAACCGAGAAAGGCTCTTTGGTGGGGAACATTGCAAAGGATCTGGGACTGGATGCAAAAGACCTTTCAGACCGTGGGATCCACCTTGTGTCCCAAGGAAGGAGTGAGTATTTTGCTTTGAATTATAAGAATGGCTATTTGTACACCACAAAGAGAATAGACAGGGAAGAGATCTGTGGTTGGCAGGAGACATGCATCTTGAATGCTGAGGTTATTGTTGGGGATTCCATGAAAGTCTATGGAGTTGAAGTGGAAATCATGGATATTAATGACCATGCCCCCACTTTCCAGTTAGAAACACTAATTATTAATATTAGTGAGAACACAGCACTGGGGTCCCGATTTCCACTCTATGAAGCTCAGGATCCTGATTTAGGAAACAATTCTGTACAGGGTTACAAGCTTAGCAACAGTAGTCATTTCTCACTGGTTGTAGAAACCTCAGTTAAGGGCAAACAGTATGCAAAATTAGTGCTGGAAAGGCCTCTGGACAGAGAAGAACTAGCCAGTCAAAATCTTATTCTCACAGCATATGATGGAGGACATCCTGCCAAGACTGGCACTACACAAGTTCATGTGGTAGTTCTGGATGCTAATGACAATGCACCCATCTTTAGCCAACGTATTTATGAAGTTAGTTGGAGGGAGGATATTCCTATTGGGACGACAGTAATAAGACTAAAAGCAACTGACTTGGATGAAGGAATCAATAAGCAAATGAAATTCTCATTCCATAAAATTGCAGCAGAAACTTCTCACCTATTCCATTTAGATTCAGACTCAGGTGAAATAACTCTTGTTGGGAACGTGGACTTTGAGGAGACTCCATTTCATGAAATGGAGGTCCAAGTCCAAGATGGCGGAGGACTGTTGGACAGTGCAACCCTCATGATAATTATTACTGATGTAAATGATAATGCACCAGAACTAGCAATAACTTCTGTTATCCACTCTGTCGCTGAAGATTCTCCAGCAGGGACATCTGTAGCTCTTTTAAATGTGCAAGATAAAGACTCTGCAGAGAATGCAGAAGTCACTTGCACTGTTCCAGACAACCTCCCCTTCCTACTGACAAAATCTTATGATAGCTACTACAGTTTGGTCACATCCAGAACTCTGGATCGGGAACAGGTGGCAGCCTACAATATCACAGTGACAGCTGTGGACAGTGGGACTCCTCCACTTTCTTCATCCACTGTTATTGCCCTCAAGATTTTAGACACCAACGACAATCCTCCATCCTTCCAGGAAACAGTTTATACTGTTTATATATTGGAAAATAATCCAAGAGGGGCCTCCATATTTTCCCTGAAGGCAGATGATCCAGACTGGGGGGAGAACTCCAGAATAACATATTCTGTTGGTGAAGAAGACATCAAAGTCTCCTCAGATCTTTCCATTAACTCAGAGACTGGGACTGTTTATGCCCTGCGTTCCTTTGATTATGAAGAGTTCCGGCAAATCAGCTTCCTGGTCAAGGCCCAAGATGGAGGATCCCCTTCACTCAGTTCCAGTATTTCAGTGACTCTGTTCATTCTGGATCAGAATGATAATACCCCAGAAATCTTGTACCCTTCTGTCCCCATCGATGGCTCCACTGGAGTTGAGCTGGCCCCCCACTCTTCTGAGCCTGGATATCTGGTCACTAAGGTGGTGGCAGTGGATGCAGACTCTGGCCAGAATGCCTGGCTCTCCTATCAACTACTCAAGGCCACAGAGCCAGGGCTCTTCTCCATAGGACTCCACACTGGAGAGATCAGGACAGCCCGCTTCTTTCTGGACAAGGATGCTCTCAAGCAAAGCCTGGTGGTTTTAGTGAAGGACAATGGGCAGCCCCCTCTGTCTGCCTCAGTCACGGTCACTGTGGTGCTGGCCGACAGCATCCCTGAAAGCCTCTCTGATATTAGCAGCATCTCAGCTCCTGCAGACCCCCAGTCGGACCTCACCTTCTACCTGGTGGTTGCTGTGGCTTTTGTCTCCTGCTTGTTTTTCACCTTCCTCCTTGTGTTGCTGGCACTCAGACTTCACAGATGGAGGAATTCTCAGCTATGCGATTCTGGTAGTGTGACTTTTACTGGAGTTCCAGTTTCACAGTTTATGGGGATTGATGGAGTCCAAGCTTTTCTTCACTCCTACTGTCATGACTTCTCTCTCACCACGGGGAAGAGCAATTTTGGCTTTCCAAAGGGTAACTTGTCTAATACTCTGCCCAGTCAACAGCCTTGTGAGATGAAGGATCCGTTTCTTCTGGCTGAAGATATTAACAGTAGTCATGGGGATTCAGCCACTACTCAGGTGAGCTGTGTCTGTCAAATGTAAGGATTCTGATGTTAAATAGTCTTTTAGTTTCCAATGCTATTTATGTTTGTTTTTCCAAAATATTGAGAGACGGATTGGAACATAAAATCGCTCATTTGAAGTGTGCACTTAGCAATCTAATCTTCATGGTTATGTGGGGGGGGAGTGTCTGTGTGTAGCTCCTGTTAAGTCATAACAAATACACTTGATTTAACTAGTGCTAAATTGTTTATAGGTGGACGGGATACAGATCTTTGTGAAATTCATCTACTTTCGATGTTTCTTTTCTAACTTTTTTGTAGTATAGTTACTTTGGTGTCTTCTTTTGGAATTTGATATTCCGGCCTTACAATATATTTCTCTCCTGGAAAGATTCCTTAGTTTTCATTATGAATGGGTATGAGGAACATTGATCCTCTTAAAGATTATTGCTGCATTATCCACCACATCCAAAACAGTCTTTCTTAGGGCTGCGGTCACACGCACTATAGTAGCATTACCTGAGTGGATTAAATGGGCCCTTCCAGATGAGAACATCTGCCTCACATGGTTGTCGGCAGCCTGTGATGTTCTGCAGTGGAAGTGGAATAAATAGATATCGGGGAAAGTCTGGTATTGGCAGGTGGTTCACAGTTCCCTCTGGGTTTTCGAACATCTGAACTCTCCTGCAGCAAAAGGAACCTAGAAGGGATGTCTGAACCAGAAGATCTGTTTCTGCTGCTGGGGTGTTGGGTTTTTAAAGTTTTTGCCTATATGTGCACAAGCACACATATGCACATGAACATGAGCTGGGCAGTACACTGCATGAGACCACAGGCAGTACACTGCATGTTGGTAACCCACAGCAGAGTGTACTGTTTGGATGATATGCCCTGCAACACTTTAAACCGGTACAAGTAGGGGTGCCACCATACCGCGCCAATCCGCCAGTGTGACCGCAGCCTAAATTGGACATTGATCCCTATAGTTGGTGTTATCAAACCTTTGCTGTCTGTAGTTTTGCACAGATTCAGGCTGAGATCTTTCCCAGCTTTGCTATCTGAGATTCTTTTTTTCCTGATGGAGCTTATGGGCTAAGTATGTTTTCTGTAACTGAGCAACACCTCCCTGACTCCTGATCTGTGGTCCTTTTCTTTATGCAGCTGGCCAATATTTCACCAAAGAGAACACAGTTCTATTTTTTATTTAGAATATTTATGTATCCCGCCTTTCTCCTGACAATAAATATAATACAAAGATATCCCTCTTTTATAATGATTAAATGAATAATTAAAAACAGGTAATTAAGATAAATATTATGTTTAGTATCGGAACTTAGGTGTTTACATTCTAGTTGGTAGCATATTTTCACAAGTTGGTATTCTAGTTGGTAGCATATTTTCACAAGTGACAGCACTCTGATTCGTGGCATTATGGCTGTCTACAGTCAACCTGAGATCGGACTAAAATGAAGATGTGTTCTGTTGGTGTTTATTGGAATACTGAAGATGAAGTCTAACCATCTCTTTATGCCATTGCCTCAGATATCTTTAATTAACTTGAGGTTGTTGTGAGCATATATAGCTGTCAATCTGTTTTTGTTGAGTAAAAAAGCTTTTTGTTGGTCAAATGGAAGAGCTTCCCTGGAAGAGTTGTGAGAACAATTTATCTCACTTGATTCAACTAGGAGTCCAATAACTTCATAAAGCACATACATCTCTCGCTGAATGTGACTGAAGATGACAAAAAGCCCATTTGGATGTGTGTTATAAGGCACTTTTTTAAAAAAAGAACATGTATGAATGTGAAGTTTCCGTATACCAAGCCAAACCATTAGTTCATCTAATCACATAGTCTGCATTCCGACTCGCTGCAGTTCTCCAAGGTTACAGACAGAAATCTTTCTGATAACCTTCAGCTAGAGATTGAACCTATTACCAGCATGCAAAGCAGTTTGCCATTGGATAGCAGGATCTCATTCAGGAAATTTTTTTCTGGTGATGAGTGAATTACTACAAGAAGGCTAAATGAGCATGTGCCTACAGCTCCAACTCTTGGCTTTTCTGGATGAATTTTAAAAAATTTTTAATCTATGTAATTTTTAGCTTCAGGATTGCACTTGGGGTCAGCACTGCTTTTGTACAACATAACCTAGAGGAGAACAGGTAGAATTTGCCTTGCTGATTCTTCTGCCCCGTTCAATGGCTTTTCAGAATGTGACCACTAGATTTTATTTGATGGGCTTGAAAAGCTCACACCCAAAGGAGTGCCTTCTTGCTGAGCCACTTGTTTTAGTGGACCATCCCTAGAAAGTTATCAGGAGAGATGCACATTTTGAATAGATGGTCTCAGGGGTCATTTCCTGTGGGAGCGCACAGGAGGGAAGCTCCGGCAGTAAAGAGCCCAGGGGGCGGGCACATGCAACAAGCCCCGCCACCTGCTCCCAGCAGCCCTCAGTTGGGCCACAAGAAGCAAGAAGCAGCCAGGTAAGTTGCAGAGCCCCCCCCCGTCTTCAGGTACGAGCTCTCCCTCCTCTTTGAGGGCAGATCTGCGCATTCCCCCCCCCCCCCCAATAGCTAGCAATCCAAAACAGTCCAGTGGAGCCTGAGTGGTGGGTGTTGCCTTCCAACACACTTCCGATGATGTCAGGGAGTGTGGCATATGCAAATAAGTTATGCTAATAAGTTATGCTAATAAGCTCCTGCACCTTTTTTTCTACAAAATGACCCCTGGATGGTTTTGAGAATTAGTATCTGGTATGCCAAGGTGAATATGCTCACCAGGCAAGCATACTTTGATCAACTGCTGCAACCTACTTATAAGCTTGTTATAAGTTCATCCTGTCCTCACTTCTTGCTGCCCAACTGAAGCACTGAGCCAAGCAGCTTGGCAACTGCACAATAACTGTGGTCGATATATTCCATTTCTTTATGGCTGCCTTTGCAGCTGTGCTGTAGAAGATTTCAGTCCCTACCCAGGGTCATGGTTGATTAGACCACGGAAGTGTTCCCTGTCTGTACCTGTGCAGTAAAAAGCATTATTTAAATGGAACTGCATTTAATACATTGTCCACTTTTGACAAAGCATCCCGTCTATTCTTCTAAAGTTAAAAAAAAAATGTTGTAAGTTATTTCTTTCAGTTACATGGATGGGGTGAACATTTAATACATTGTCCACTTTTGGCAAAGCATCCCGTCTATTCTTATAAAGTTTAAAAAACGGTGTAAGTGATTTCTTTCAGTTACATGGATGGGGTGAAATAACCTATGATGCCCATGAGACTGTGCAAGAATGTGCATGTGCAAACTGCTCTCAGTCATGGCAGTGTGGAAGCCATTGTTCAAGCTGTCAGACACCAACCAGGAAGGAAATCCATTTTCCCATGACTTGGTTTATTTCTTTGCGATTTTCATCATTTCCCCCCCTCTAAAAAACTGGCAGCAACGCCCAACAGCAAATAGGGGTGACAGCAGCAGCAGGGAGAAGGTTAATGTTGCTCTGCCTTGTCATACACAGGCTACTGTGGTGATTGCAACATGTGGCCACAACATGAGTTGAACCAGTGGATGCTCAAGCACATCTAACTAGGATCTGCTACTTTGAAGGGAGCAGCTATATCTGTTATTGTTTTATGGGGATACTGAGTGTCTCCCTCTTGGGAGTTAGGAGCAGTGTTCCCGCTACAGCTGAGTTAGTGTGAGCTAGCTCACAGTTTTTTAGCCTCCGGCTCACACATTTTTGTCTTTGCTCAGGAAGGATGACTCCAAAGCAAACTACTGTATGCAGTAGCCAAACCGCTCGCTCACAACTTTAATGTCAATAGCTCACAAAGTAGAATTTTTGCTCACCAGACACCACAGCTGAGAGGGAACATTGGTCAGGAGTATCTTGACACGATGACACCCAGCTCTAGCATCCTCTGCCTAGTGAACTAAGAACAATAGTAATGACCTTGAACATCGGGAGATAGTTGTTTTGGTTCATTAGTTTAAATCCTGAGCACTCTGTTATAGTTGTTTTGGATCATTAGTTTAAATCCTGAGCACTCTGTTAATTACTTGATGATGAGAGTGAATGATAAGAATCTCAATCAGAACTAGCAACTCCTTGGACCAGCTTCTTTGAAGCAGAAACTAGCAATGCAAAAATTCCCTGTGATGTGTCAGGACTGAACTAGCCACCCCCCCCCAACAATGTTTTGTATACAAATCCCTCCCTTTAGCAATGGTCAGTCAAAATAAATTTAATATTCATTGTGACATTTTCACATTGGAAGTATAATAGGCTAAATCAAGATTCCATAAGGTTTGCACACAAAAAAAGAAAGGGGAGGAAAGGGAATCTGCTAACATTGGTCCAGCTGTTACCATGAAGGTTTAGTACTAATTTCCTGAAGAAATTAATTGACTATGGATAAGAGACTGAATATAGAAGAGCTCCCAGGCCATGGAGCCCACTGTTACCCAGAGTAGAATTCAGCATGTTGCTTTTAATTGTGATGCTGTAGCTTCATGCCATGCAGATGGGATTGACAGAGAACTGATCTGTTGTAAGTTGGGAAAGTGCTAAATTTTGAGTTTATATCTGAAATTCCATGACAGATCTTAGAGTCGGAGATCATAGTTTTTAACACCAGTGATACAAAAATACCGAAATACCTGTTTGAATTATTTCTTCCAAAGTATAGAAGGGCATTTATGCTTGGACATTTGAATGCTTTGGCATCAGCAGTGTTATTAGGAGGGTCTAATGGTATTCCATAGATTCTCCGGGTGTGGTATTAACCGAATTAACTCTATAGATCATCTTCTTTTGGATTGCCTTGAATCTTCATATTTGAGAGTAGAATTTAGTTTTCCTTTGCTTAAGGAGGACTCTGTCTCTCTAGAAGCTAAATCTTCTTGGTTACTAAGAGATGAAGACAAACAAGAAACTTTGTGTATGGCTAAATTTTTGGTGGCTGTAGTAAAATCGCATTGTAACTAAGGTAGTAAAACTTAGGCTTCGTTTTTAGTGTGTGATGACTCACTATTTATGACTTTTCATGAAAACAGTCATGAAGAAAAAAAGTTATACTTTACCATTAAAGAAAAAATATTCTCTATAGAAGGCAAGCATTTTCATCACTTTCTTAAAGGGAAACTACAAAGCAAGGAAATGGAGTCTGAATTCCAGAGAAACCACAGGAAATCTTCTCAACTGCCCCTCTGAAGATCAAATTCCAGGAAAATAGCTCTTGAGGAAATACATGTAAGTAATAGAACAACGTTTGAGTCCAGTGACACCTTTAAGACCACCAAAGTTTTATTCAAGATATAAGCTTTTGTGTGGATGTACACTTCTTCAGATATTAAAGTTGCCACTGGACTGAATCTTTGTTCTATTACTTCCATGTACCACCAGAGCTGCCCACCTGAATCTATCTCCATGGAAGTAACGTTTTGATTTATATGCACTGTATTCTTGGTGCTTGGGGGGGAGCAACAGTGGGAGGGCTTCTACTGTCCTGGCCCCACTGATGGACCTCCTGATGGCACCTGGTATTTTTGGCCACTGTGTGACACAGAGTGTTGGACTGGATGGGCCATTGGCCTGATCCAACATTGGCTTCTCTTATGTTCTTATGTTCTTATATTGTAAAAGATTTTTCTTGCAATTCCTTCTTGATCCTCAAAGTGCCGCTATTGGACAATGTGAGCTGGAAAGAGGACAGAGAACCCGTAATGCTTCCTACCTTGTGATAACCGATCACAGAAACAGCAGAGCAAAGAGCAGTCTTGATGAAGCAAAGAAAAACCGTTTTGATTCATGCAAAATAAGAAGGGGAAATGGTTGATTATTCCTCACAGTGATTTTCTGCATCCTCATGAGAATCTGATCTGATTGTAAGACTGAGGGGAAAGAAAGCTAATTTGTCTGGGATCCAGATGGAAAGGAAGCACAAAGGGAATGGCCGGGCACTTGGAAGGCAAGTACTGCTTCTCTCTTTATTGTCTTTCTGGAGCTCGGCTGCCTCAGAGCAGATTCAGTATTCCATACTTGAAGAGATGCCAAAGGGTTCTATTGTGGGAAATCTTGCCAAGGATTTGGGACTGAATGCTAGAGAACTTGCTAAACGCAATCTGCATGTTGTCTCTGTGACTAAAATACAGTATTTCAGTATCAGTGCAGAGAATGGAAACCTCTTTGTGAATGACAGAATAGACAGGGAGGGAATTTGTGGCAAAAATCAACATTGCCTTGTAAATTTTGAGATGGTGATAGAAAACCCTCTCAATGTTTTCCATATAACTGTGGCAATTCAGGACATTAATGATCATGCACCACAGTTCCTCAATGGCAACATCTACTTGGAGACAAGTGAAGTAACATTGCCAGGCACCAGATTTCTCATTGGAAAAGCTGAAGATCCTGACATTGGGATGAATTCTCTGCAGAATTATCAGCTCAGCACCAATCAGTACTTCATTTTAGAGGTTAGAGAGAGACAAGATGGAAATAAATATGCAGAACTTGTGCTTAAGAAACCACTAGATAGGGAAACAGAACAGATTTTACATTTGGCCCTAACAGCCCTGGATGGGGGTGAACCTAGAAAAACTGGGACTGCCCAGATATGGATTAATGTTACTGATGCCAATGACAACCCACCCATCTTCACTAAAGAGGTCTACAAGGTTAGTTTGCTGGAGAATGTGCCTGTTGGATCTCTTGTACTCCAAGTTGTAGCTTCTGATAATGATGAAGGTACAAATGCTCAGATCACATATCATTTCAACAATGCACCAATGAATGCCCATCAGAAATTCAGGCTGGATCCAGCCAACGGAACAATCACTCTTATTGAGTCATTGGACTTTGAAGAAATGGAAGAATATACTATGACTGTAGCAGCAAAAGATGGAGGTGGATTAGTGACCCACTGCAATGTTGAAATCAGTGTTCTTGATGAAAATGATAACTCTCCAGAAGTTAATTTAGCCTCTGTATTTAGCCCTATTCCTGAAGATTCTTTGCCTGGAACTTTGATAGCTTTAATTAACATCAATGACAAAGATACAGGTGATAATGGAAAGGTTGTTTGCAGTTTGCAAAGCAGTTTGCCCTTCAAAGTTGTTCCAACATCTAATAATTATTACAAACTCCTATTAGACAGTCTGCTAGACAGAGAAAGCATTTCTGAATATAACATTACAGTTACAGCCACAGACAAAGGGAACCCCCCTCTATCAACACACAAAACCATCTCAGTACAAATCTCTGATATCAATGACAATTCCCCTTCTTTTGAGAAATCTTCCTACACCATCTATGTGCCAGAAAACAAGCCTTCTGGTGCATCCATATTCAGTGTGAAAGCCTTGGATCCAGACATGGACCAAAATGCACGAATCTCATATTCCATCCTCCACAGCAACATCAAGGAGCTCCCCATCTCTTCATACATCTCCATTAACTCTGAGACTGGAGCTCTCTATGCCCAGAGGTCCTTTGACTATGAACAGTTCAGAGAGTTCCAGCTTCAAGTGAGGGCCCAAGATGGTGGTTCTCCCCCTCTCAGCAGCAATGTCACAGTGAGGGTGTTCATCATGGATCGGAATGACAACACCCCACAGATCTTGTCCCCTTCACAAGAAGCCAAGGGCTCAGCCTTGTTTGAGATGGTACCTCGTTCTGCTGAGGCAGGATATCTGGTCACAAAGGTGGTGGCCGTGGATGCTGATTCTGGACACAACGCCTGGCTTTCCTACCATGTCATTCAAGCCTCTGAACCAGGATTCTTCACTGTTGGTTCTCACACTGGTGAGATCAGGACCGCAAGGGCCTTTGTGGAGAAAGATGCTGCGAAACAGAAACTGGTCATTTTGGTGAAGGATAATGGCCAGCCGTCTCTCTCAGCCACCGTGACATTGAACTTGGTGTTTGCTGAGAACTTTCAGGAGGCCCTTCCAGAAATGAAGAACCAGTCCAGCAGTCCTGACTATCAGTCTGACCTGCAGTTCTACCTGGTGCTGGCCTTGGCTGTGATGTCGTTCTTGTTCCTCTTGACAGTGATCCTGGCCATTCTGATGAAGCTTCGAAGATCAGGGAATCCCAAATTCCTGCAGTGCTTTGCTCCTGTTCCCCATTCAAAGGGTGGAGCCATCTTCCCACCAAACTTTGAAGATGGGACTTTGCCTTATTCCTACCAGCTGTGCCTGTCCTCAGAATCCAGGAAGAATGAATTCACTTTTCTAACCCCCAATGTTCAGATTGCAGGCAGTGTTCTTGGCAATAACAACTTGGGTGTTCCTTTGACAGGCAATGAACAAAACGATTTAAATTTAGAGTCGGAGAATACTGAAAAGGTAAGCTATCTTATCAGGAATTATTTCAGTGCGCGCTCTGTAGCCAGTTACCATACCATAATTGTAACAGAATTATCTATTGTTGAGCTGGTGTATCTATGTCTGAGTTTTCCAGTTCTTGCCGACTCCATCTTTGGAAGTAAATAGATTGACCTCTGTTTTATCTTTTCTATTAGGCGTAACTGTAAAACTATTATGCCACTGTAGCCACTGTCAATACATACTCTTCCAAAATTGCATTACATACAATAAGAATAATTGTATTCTTAGGACTTTTGCTTATGCAAGCAGGGATTGGTTTGTGGCTCAATTATTTTGCTCTCCTTCACCCTTCCTTCCCAGTTGGCCCTTTTGGGGTGTCCCTGGCCTTTCCTGCCTACTCTGTCCTCCTCAGGGCCCCACTTGCCAATACTCTGAGCAGGTGTAAGATGGGCTGGGGCTTTGTGGAAGAAAGGGATACATGAGTGAATGCATAGAAGAGGCACATGGGATTCATGTCCCAGGTAACTCAGCAAACTGTTGTTGCTGGGTCACACAAGGGCCAGTGACAAATTGGGAGAGCACAACTGAGATCTCTGCCAATCTGTTCCTGCATATGCAGCTGTACCCACATAGGTACAGGTTTTTGCCTTTTTAAAAGATTTGTTATTGCCGAACAAAGCCGTTTCTTGGGCATGGTCTGTTTATGTTATAAATAGAAGCGTTTCTTAAAACCTTTGCTTATTTAAAGAATTGACAACATGATAATAAATATTATAATGACAGTGGGGGATAATGGGGCTGCAGTGGCACAAGTGGTTAAGACACAGAACTGCAGACCGGAAGGTCGGTAGTTCAGCAGTTCGAGACCCGGGTGCCGCAGGACAGAGTGAGCTCCCGTCTCCTGCCCCAGCTCCTGCCAACCTAGCAGTTCAAAAGCAAGAAATTGCAAGTAGATAAATAGGTACCGCTTTGGTGGGAAGGTAACAGCGTTCTGTGCGCCTTGGTGTTTAGTCATGCCGGCCACATGACCATGGAAACGTCTTT
>NW_015165855.1:489347-489477 GCF_001447785.1 Gekko japonicus | reverse complement strand
TTTTAAGTGGATACGGTGTGTGTGCATGCGTATGACTGCTTCAGACTGGCTGCCCCCTCCTTCAGCTGTCGCATGGCTCTATTTCTCGGCCCTTTCTAGCCTCCTCTCACCCTTTCCTCTCTAGCCAATT
>NW_015165855.1:483370-489136 GCF_001447785.1 Gekko japonicus | reverse complement strand
TAATGTAGTTATAGTAAGTAAAGGTAAAGGTTCCCTTGCTCGAAAGCCAGTCGAATCCGACTCTAGGGTTGCGGTGCTCATCTCCGTTTCAAAGCCAAAGAGCCAGCGCTGTCCGAAGACATTTCCGTGGTCATGTGGCCGGCATGACTAAACACCAAGGTGCACAGAATGCTGTGACCTTCCCACCGAAATGGTACCTATTTATCTACTTGCAATTTCTTGCTTTTGAACTGCTAGGTTGGCAGGAGCTGGAACTAGAGATGGGAGCTCACTCCATCATACGGCACCTGGGTCTCGAACTGCTGAAGTATTGACCTTCCACAGCCTGCAGTTCAGGGTCTATAGTATCTGTAGTATGTTGTGAATCATTCCTGTGCAGCTATATCTTTGATGGCTTTAGGAAAGGAGAGATCAGGAGTGTATCGATGACATTTCCACAACCCCCCAAGTTAAAGGACATATTTAATGCAGAAAGGATTGCAGAATGATACGGCATGAACTGGATGACCTCAGGGCAGTTACTAAAAAAAAGGCATAAGATTCTGTAGTGTGATATATAAAAATGTGTTTGAGGGCCAACCGTGATTATTGTTACTATCAGCTTGTAGCTGAGGAGCGGGCATATCTCAAGACTCTTTTTGACCATGGACAAGGTGATGCAGCAGTAATGGGGATAAATGTGACTGTTGGACGTGCTACGTTAAGGGAACTGATAATATATTCGCTCAGGATTCAGAGGAAAACATGAAAAAAGTTAAGTGTTGAAGTGGATGCAAAAAATGATAATCGACTATCACAGGAATGGACACCAAAGAAGCACCCCGTACACTCAGGGCTACTTCGTTCACTTCACTAAAGGTGCACAAACTGATATCAGAGCTGGATATCAGTACAACTAAGTGAGCTACATCTTAAGGCCTCTGGGGTCTCATAAATTTGGAACACTTTAGGGTCTCAGCATGTCACAATTGGTCTTAATCTGTCTCTGACTGATAGACACATAGAGCCCTACCAGAGAAATAATGTAGGGGTCTTTCTTGCAAAGGAGCCTCCTATATTTTTGACAACTATTTGGTGTACAAGGAGCTACCAACAGTAGAAGGAGACGTACGTAACAAGGTTCTGTGTACAGCAAGTAAAGCCAACAAATAGGACAATAACAAATTTATATTGAAAATCACAAGGTTTTTAGAAGATACGTTCTGGAACAGTCTTCCAATAACAGTGGCAGGCATGAAGAACTTCCCGTGAGTGAGGCAGGTTGGATATTTTAAATAGAAACCTCTTCTTTCTCTTTGAGTGCAAGGAAATGGGATCCAGGAGAACTGTGATTAGATCTCCTGACAGTTTAATTTTTTTTAAAGTAGCAGGGGGGAGTAGTGACATCAGTTTGTGTAACAAATAGAGCCATTTAAGTACTTGGGAGCTATATTTAAAGCGAATCTTTCTTGAAAAGTGCATTTGAGCTCTGTTATAAGAATAACTATGAGTTACTGGTAAGGTTTTTTCAAGATTTTATTCCTGCAACAGTTAAAGCATTTAATGCTAAAGTTTCTGGGCAGTTGCTGTATGCTGTAGGGGGTTGGATTGATGGACGATTACGAAGATTAATATCCTGGGAATTCCAAGATGTGCGGCAGGAATAGCTTTGAGAACAGAGATTGTGGAGATGTCTTTTGAAGCAAAGATTTGGTGGAGAGTGTTTAATCTGAAAATTAGGATGTTGAAATAAAATTTAGATACCAGGTCTTCTTGGATTAGTTATGCTGGATCATCATACAAGTGATTTGGACAAATACTTGGAAATTATATCTGGACATCACCAGTGATATGATAGAAACTCTGAGTAGTTGTGAATTGAGTCAGTCAATTAAAAGACGCTTGAGGGATCTTGATTATAAGAATATGCTGGTTAGAGCTTGCAGAGTATGTTCATCCTTTCCAGTTGGTATTCTTCCCTTGATAAAAATGGCAAACTACCTGTTTGAATTATTTCTTCCAAAGTATAGAAGGGCATTTATGATTAGGCATTTGAGTGCCTTGCCCTCAACAGTGTTGTTGGGAAGGTTTAATGGTATTGCATTCTCTAACAGAGTATGTGGATAGGGTACTAACTGAATTGACTGTATAGATCACATTCTTATGGATTGCTCTGAATTTCCAGATTTGAGAGCTTAAGCAGTAATTTTGCATGTCACTAGATTTTTGGTGGCTGTGGAAAAATCACATTGTAACTCAGGTAGTAAATCTTAGGCTTCCCTTTCAGTGTGTGATAGCTTGCTGTTTATGACTTTTGTTGTGAAAATAGTAATTAAGAAGTAGTTGCCCATTATGAACATCAGGATCCTGATTTGGGCACCAGTTCTCTACAGGATTATAAACTTACTGCCAACAACCATTTCTCTATGTCTGTGCAAACAGCAGTTAGTCAAACAACTATGCAAAAATAGTGCTGGAAAGGTCTCTGGACCATGAAGAGGAAGCAATTCACAGTCTGGTCATCACAGCATATGATTGAGATCTGACTATGACTGGCACTGAAGTATATGTTATTGTCCTCGATGCTAATGACAATGTATCTGTTTTTAGCCAAGCCATATATAAAGTCAGTGTTAGTGAACATATTATTGTATTCACATGCACTCCTATATTCTGGCTACTGATCCAAATGAAGTGATAAACAAGTAAATGAAATTTTGATTTAAAAAATCACAAGTGAAGCTTCACAAAATTTCCACTTGAATTCAAACACAGGGAAAGCGTAGGAAAAAATCTTTTGGGAAATTTAGGCTGTGGCCAGACAATAGGCTTAGCACAGTCTGGCTGTGCTTCTAATTTCATTGGGGGGGTTTTCACAGAGAGTTTTGATCGGACATTCCACCCTTAACCCACTGCACTGTGTGCTCATTCAGATTATTGCTGTGCGGTAAGCACAAAGCAGGTGGTCAAATGGCATCTTTTTTGTTTGTTTGTTTTTCATGCACGCGCACAGGTGCATTGCCGAAGCACTGGCTCCTTTTTGACAACTCCAAAATCCACCTAGTACTGTGATCGTTGGTTCCTATACAACTGTATTTTTCCACCAGAAATCACTCCTTTTCCCACCTTATCTTACTCCCTTTCTGACTGATTTCATAGATAAGTTTTCCCTTTTTCTCTACCCATAGAGCTTGGAGTAAAGTTCTGGGGGCGGAATCCTGGTCGCCAATATAGGAGCCTAAATAGGGACTATTTCCACCGCTGTCCCACCCCAAGAAATGGAAGAAAGGGTTTTTTCCCCTTGAATTTGCCACTCAAAGGGTGTGTTCAGATGGGGCCTTTAAGCCGGTATAGAAGCTGGTTAGAAACGGAGTACTTATGCGCGATCACATGCACAACATCTGCCATCCGTCCCTAACCATTGCCAACTGTCGCAAACACCCCTTAAACCGGTGTAGTTTGCCACTAGGTCCCCAAGTGGTGTTTTCCTGAGTGCTCCGGTTCTAGCTGCTTTTTCCCCGTCTGATCGCTCTCCGCCGGTGTAGAGCCACTTCCGTTCAGAAGCCCAAGGCTTCCGCTTTTCGCCCGCCATTTCTTTTCTTTTAGTAGGCGATGTGCGCTTGGGCAAAGCTTTGCCCCATCGTTAATAATAATTTTTTAAAAGGTGCCTAGTGTAAGGCTTTAGACGAGACTGGGACCTCATGGAGGCCAGTTTCAGAGTAAAAATGTAAAGGGATGTCTTCGCTTCAGGGCATGCTTTTCGGGTTGGGTTGTTATGCACCTGCGCAAAGATCTTCATTATAAGGAAGACTGCCTATGCACATGCGTAAACTGTGTAAAAATTTTTAAAAACCACCGACACGCTCTGCTGAGCGCCTGAAGTGTAGATGCCAGGGAGCGATGTAAGAGGTGAGTGTGATCGCGCTTCCCCTGGATCAAATTCATCTAGTTGGAACCAAAGCGGTTTACACCACTCCCAGCCCGCCATCTGACTGCACCCACTAACAACCCCCAGGGTCTCCCGGTCCCAACAAAACACTGTGGTGCATAAACGCACAATTGGTTCCTCACAACCCTGTGGCAGAGATACACTTATGCACGTATCACTAACTGTTGTTTTTTTAAGGAGCAAAAATGGAAGGGAAGGTTCAGACTAAAAGTTCAAGTCCAAAACTTTCTTCAGACAGCTTGTCAAAGCATTTTTTCCCTGTTCAGTGATTTTTCTTATGGTCAGTGGCTATGGATGAAAACTTGGGGGCCAATTTCAAGGCAGGAGAGAAAGAGATGCATTTGTCCTCAACAAGATCAAGAAAAAGTACTTTCCTTGGAGGAAGATGCTGTGAAACACAAGCTGGTCATCTTAATTAAGGACAATGGGACACCTTCGCTCTCAGCCACTGTAACGCTGAACTTGGTGTTTGCTGAGAACTTTCAGGAAGCTCTTCCAGAAATGAGCAACCAAGCAAGTGAACCAGACCATCAGTCCGAAGTCCAGTTTTATTTGGTGCTCGCTTTAGCTTTGATCTCCTTCTCGTTTCTCCTCATCACATTTGTAACCCAGTGGGCCCATCATATTAAATTAAAAGGGCCAGGACCCATGCTGGCTTGGATGCTCATCCACTGACAAAGAAGGATTCTGCACAAGCTTTAAATAACATCTAACCTGTACCTGCTTTATAACAGTTTCTTGAGCCTCCAGTTCAAAAATGCATTTTTCTGTTTGTAGCTCTAAAAGTGCCTGCCTATATCTGAAATGCGATAGAATATTCTGTGCTTCCCTAGTTTATAGAGCAGTCCTTACAGAACTCCCAGATCCCTCATCTCTTGCTGCTGCTCAACAGGGCAGTGGTGGGAAATGGGGGCAATTTGGTGCTGCACCAATGTGCAACATTACACACAGCACGAAACTGGTTTAGCCATTCCATTCGGGGTGAATCCTAGAGAGTTGCCCTGGCGGAATGAAGTCACTTCTAGTTTCACACCAGAAGCAACATCACACATCAAACAATGCCAAATTTGTTTGTGACCCCAGAATTCTCCTGCCGGCGTACCAGCTAGGGTTGGCAATGCTAAATCCTAAACTGAGTTACACTTTCCTGAGCCCACTGAAGTCAATGGATTGAAGTTGATGGATTGAAGATAAAGGGTATAACTCTGCTTTGGATTGCAGTGCTAGTATTAATCTATCGGGTAACTGGATTCTATCTATGTTTCTTTATATCCCTGTAGAATACAGGGAATTTCACACACTTATATTATTCCACTGGTGTGCAACTCTAAATCTGTGCTTGGCAATATATACCCTCCTGCTGATACAGAAAATCATACCAACATGTTGTGGTATGCAGGTACAGATGCCACCAACACGTGCTGTTTTGGAACTACTTGTATCAGCTTCTGTAATCATGGGCAGGGCTTTTTTGTAGAAAAAGTCCAGCAGGAACTCATTAGCATAATAGGCCACACCCAGAAGCAGAAATTCATTAGCATATTAGGCCACACCCCTGACTGCACCGCTCATTAGCATATTAAGCCGCATTCCCATGTTACCAGAAGTGTGGTCATCTAGCCACAACCACCTTTCCCTTCTTATTCTGTTTACCTTGTTTGTGGTCAAAACCCAGGGCTTTTTTGTAGCAGGAACTCCTTTGCATGTTAGGCCACACACCCCTAATGTAGCCAATTCTAATGAGTTTCTGCTGTTGGGCATGGCCTATTATGCTAATGAGTCCCTGCTGGGCGTGGCCAACTTGGGAGCCAGCCGGAACTCCGTTCCTGTGCATTCCT